>NC_034192.2:66934576-67067672 GCF_002021735.2 Oncorhynchus kisutch
GACACATTATAGCAGATATGACACATTATAGCACAACGACACATTATAGCAGATATGACACATTATAGCAGATATGACACATTATAGCAGATATGACAGATTATAGAACGACGACACATTATAGGAGATATGACACATTATAGCAGATATGACACATTATAGCACTACGACACATTATAGCACAACGACACATTATAGCAGATATGACACATTATAGCAGATATGACACATTATAGCAGATATGACAGATTATAGAACGACGACACATTATAGGAGATATGACACATTTTAGCAGATATGACACATTATAGCACTATGACACATTATAGCACTGTGACACATTATAGCACTGTGACACATTATAACACATTATAGCACTATGACACATCATAGCAGATATGACACATTATAGCAGATATGACACATTATAGCACAACGACACATTATAGCAGATATGACACATTATAGCAGATATGACACATTATAGCACAACGACACATTATAGCAGATATGACACATTATAGCAGATATGACACATTATAGCAGATATGACAGATTATAGAACGACGACACATTATAGGAGATATGACACATTATAGCAGATATGACACATTATAGCACTACGACACATTATAGCACTATGACACATCATAGCAGATATGACACATTATAGCACTGTGACACATTATAGCACTGTGACACATTATAACACATTATAGCAGATATGACACATTATAGCACTATGACACATTTTTGGCACTGTGACACATTATAACACATTATAGCACTATGACACATCATAGCAGATATGACACATTATAGCACTGTGACACATTATAGCACTGTGACACATTATAGCAGATATGACACATTATAGCAGATATGACACATTATAGCACAACGACACATTATAGCAGATATGACACATTATAGCAGATATGACACATTATAGCACTGTGACACATTATAGCAGATATGACACATTATAGCAGATATGACACATTATAGCACTGTGCCACATTATAGCAGATATAACACATTATAGCACTGTGACACATTATAGCAGATATGACACATTATAGCAGATATGACACATTATAGCACTGTGACACATTATAGCAGATATGACACATTATAGCAGATATGACACATTATAGCACAACGACACATTATAGCAGATATGACACATTATAGCAGATATGACACATTATAGCACAACGACACATTATAGCAGATATGACACATTATAGCAGATATGACACATTATAGCAGATATGACAGATTATAGAACGACGACACATTATAGGAGATATGACACATTATAGCAGATATGACACATTATAGCACTACGACACATTATAGCACAACGACACATTATAGCAGATATGACACATTATAGCAGATATGACACATTATAGCAGATATGACAGATTATAGAACGACGACACATTATAGGAGATATGACACATTATAGCAGATATGACACATTATAGCACTATGACACATTATAGCACTGTGACACATTATAGCATTGTGACACATTATAACACATTATAGCACTATGACACATCATAGCAGATATGACACATTATAGCAGATATGACACATTATAGCACAACGACACATTATAGCAGATATGACACATTATAGCAGATATGACACATTATAGCACAACGACACATTATAGCAGATATGACACATTATAGCAGATATGACACATTATAGCAGATATGACACATTATAGCAGATATGACACATTATAGCACTGTGACACATTATAGCAGATATGACACATTATAGCACTGTGACACATTATAGCCGATATGACACATTATAGCAGATATGACACATTATAGCACTGTGACACATTATAGCAGATATGACACATTATAGCAGATATGACACATTATAGCAGATATGACACATTATAGAACGACGACACATTATAGGAGATATGACACATTATAGCAGATATGACACATTATAGCACTACGACACATTATAGCACAATGACACATCATAGCAGATATGACACATTATAGCACTGTGACACATTATAGCACTGTGACACATTATAACACATTATAGCAGATATGACACATTATAGCACTATGACACATTATAGCACTGTGACACATTATAGCACTGTGACACATTATAACACATTATAGCACTATGACACATCATAGCAGGTATGACACATTATAGCAGATATGACACATTATAGCACAACGACACATTATAGCAGATATGACACATTATAGCAGATATGACACATTATAGCACAATGACACATTATAGCAGATATGACACATTATAGCAGATATGACACATTATAGCACTGTGACACATTATAGCAGATATGACACATTATAGAAGATATGACACATTATAGCACTGTGCCACATTATAGCAGACATGACACATTATAGCACTGTGCCACATTATAGCAGATATGACACATTATAGCACTGTGACACATTATAGCAGATATGACACATTATAGCAGATATGACACATTATAGCACTGTGACACATTATAGCAGATATGACACATTATAGCAGATATGACACATTATAGCAGATATGACACATTATAGAACGACGACACATTATAGGAGATATGACACATTATAGCAGATATGACACATTATAGCACTACGACACATTATAGCACAGTGACACATCATAGCAGATATGACACATTATAGCACTGTGACACATTATAGCACTGTGACACATTATAACACATTATAGCAGATATGACACATTATAGCACTATGACACATTATAGCACTGTGACACATTATAGCACTGTGACACATTATAACACATTATAGCACTATGACACATCATAGCAGATATGACACATTATAGCAGATATGACACATTATAGCACAACGACACATTATAGCAGATATGACACATTATAGCAGATATGACACATTATAGCACAACGACACATTATAGCAGATATGACACATTATAGCAGATATGACACATTATAGCACTGTGACACATTATAGCAGATATGACACATTATAGCAGATATGACACATTATAGCACTGTGCCACATTATAGCAGATATAACACATTATAGCACTGTGACACATTATAGCAGATATGACACATTATAGCAGATATGACACATTATAGCACTGTGACACATTATAGCAGATATGACACATTATAGCAGATATGACACATTATAGCACAACGACACATTATAGCAGATATGACACATTATAGCAGATATGACACATTATAGCACAACGACACATTATAGCAGATATGACACATTATAGCAGATATGACACATTATAGCAGATATGACAGATTATAGAACGACGACACATTATAGGAGATATGACACATTATAGCAGATATGACACATTATAGCACTACGACACATTATAGCACAACGACACATTATAGCAGATATGACACATTATAGCAGATATGACACATTATAGCAGATATGACAGATTATAGAACGACGACACATTATAGGAGATATGACACATTATAGCAGATATGACACATTATAGCACTATGACACATTATAGCACTGTGACACATTATAGCATTGTGACACATTATAACACATTATAGCACTATGACACATCATAGCAGATATGACACATTATAGCAGATATGACACATTATAGCACAACGACACATTATAGCAGATATGACACATTATAGCAGATATGACACATTATAGCACAACGACACATTATAGCAGATATGACACATTATAGCAGATATGACACATTATAGCAGATATGACACATTATAGCAGATATGACACATTATAGCACTGTGACACATTATAGCAGATATGACACATTATAGCAGATATGACACATTATAGCAGATATGACACATTATAGAACGACGACACATTATAGGAGATATGACACATTATAGCAGATATGACACATTATAGCACTGTGCCACATTATAGCAGATATGACACATTATAGCACTGTGACACATTATAGCAGATATGACACATTATAGCAGATATGACACATTATAGCACTGTGACACATTATAGCAGATATGACACATTATAGCAGATATGACACATTATAGCAGATATGACACATTATAGAACGACGACACATTATAGCAGACATGACACATTATAGCACTGTGCCACATTATAGCAGATATGACACATTATAGCACTGTGACACATTATAGCCGATATGACACATTATAGCAGATATGACACATTATAGCACTGTGACACATTATAGCAGATATGACACATTATAGCAGATATGACACATTATAGCAGATATGACACATTATAGAACGACGACACATTATAGGAGATATGACACATTATAGCAGATATGACACATTATAGCACTACGACACATTATAGCACAATGACACATCATAGCAGATATGACACATTATAGCACTGTGACACATTATAGCACTGTGACACATTATAACACATTATAGCAGATATGACACATTATAGCACTATGACACATTATAGCACTGTGACACATTATAGCACTGTGACACATTATAACACATTATAGCACTATGACACATCATAGCAGATATGACACATTATAGCAGATATGACACATTATAGCACAACGACACATTATAGCAGATATGACACATTATAGCAGATATGACACATTATAGCACAACGACACATTATAGCAGATATGACACATTATCGCAGATATGACACATTATAGCACTGTGACACATTATAGCAGATATGACACATTATAGCAGATATGACACATTATAGCACTGTGCCACATTATAGCAGATATAACACATTATAGCACTGTGACACATTATAGCAGATATGACACATTATAGCAGATATGACACATTATAGCACTGTGACACATTATAGCAGATATGACACATTATAGCAGATATGACACATTATAGCACAACGACACATTATAGCAGATATGACACATTATAGCAGATATGACACATTATAGCACAACGACACATTATAGCAGATATGACACATTATAGCAGATATGACACATTATAGCAGATATGACAGATTATAGAACGACGACACATTATAGGAGATATGACACATTATAGCAGATATGACACATTATAGCACTACGACACATTATAGCACAACGACACATTATAGCAGATATGACACATTATAGCAGATATGACACATTATAGCAGATATGACAGATTATAGAACGACGACACATTATAGGAGATATGACACATTTTAGCAGATATGACACATTATAGCACTATGACACATTATAGCACTGTGACACATTATAGCACTGTGACACATTATAACACATTATAGCACTATGACACATCATAGCAGATATGACACATTATAGCAGATATGACACATTATAGCACAACGACACATTATAGCAGATATGACACATTATAGCAGATATGACACATTATAGCACAACGACACATTATAGCAGATATGACACATTATAGCAGATATGACACATTATAGCAGATATGACAGATTATAGAACGACGACACATTATAGGAGATATGACACATTATAGCAGATATGACACATTATAGCACTACGACACATTATAGCACTATGACACATCATAGCAGATATGACACATTATAGCACTGTGACACATTATAGCACTGTGACACATTATAACACATTATAGCAGATATGACACATTATAGCACTATGACACATTTTTGGCACTGTGACACATTATAACACATTATAGCACTATGACACATCATAGCAGATATGACACATTATAGCACTGTGACACATTATAGCACTGTGACACATTATAGCAGATATGACACATTATAGCAGATATGACACATTATAGCACAACGACACATTATAGCAGATATGACACATTATAGCAGATATGACACATTATAGCACTGTGACACATTATAGCAGATATGACACATTATAGCAGATATGACACATTATAGCACTGTGCCACATTATAGCAGATATAACACATTATAGCACTGTGACACATTATAGCAGATATGACACATTATAGCAGATATGACACATTATAGCACTGTGACACATTATAGCAGATATGACACATTATAGCAGATATGACACATTATAGCACAACGACACATTATAGCAGATATGACACATTATAGCAGATATGACACATTATAGCACAACGACACATTATAGCAGATATGACACATTATAGCAGATATGACACATTATAGCAGATATGACAGATTATAGAACGACGACACATTATAGGAGATATGACACATTATAGCAGATATGACACATTATAGCACTACGACACATTATAGCACAACGACACATTATAGCAGATATGACACATTATAGCAGATATGACACATTATAGCAGATATGACAGATTATAGAACGACGACACATTATAGGAGATATGACACATTATAGCAGATATGACACATTATAGCACTATGACACATTATAGCACTGTGACACATTATAGCATTGTGACACATTATAACACATTATAGCACTATGACACATCATAGCAGATATGACACATTATAGCAGATATGACACATTATAGCACAACGACACATTATAGCAGATATGACACATTATAGCAGATATGACACATTATAGCACAACGACACATTATAGCAGATATGACACATTATAGCAGATATGACACATTATAGCAGATATGACACATTATAGCAGATATGACACATTATAGCACTGTGACACATTATAGCAGATATGACACATTATAGCAGATATGACACATTATAGCAGATATGACACATTATAGAACGACAACACATTATAGGAGATATGACACATTATAGCAGATATGACACATTATAGCACTGTGCCACATTATAGCAGATATGACACATTATAGCACTGTGACACATTATAGCAGATATGACACATTATAGCAGATATGACACATTATAGCACTGTGACACATTATAGCAGATATGACACATTATAGCAGATATGACACAT
This sequence comes from Oncorhynchus kisutch, assembly GCF_002021735.2. Classification (NCBI taxonomy): domain Eukaryota; kingdom Metazoa; phylum Chordata; class Actinopteri; order Salmoniformes; family Salmonidae; genus Oncorhynchus; species Oncorhynchus kisutch. The sequence continues at coordinate 66,941,576 of NC_034192.2, forward strand.
TATAGCAGATATGACACATTATAGAACGACGACACATTATAGCAGACATGACAAATTATAGCACTGTGCCACATTATAGCAGATATGACACATTATAGCACTGTGACACATTATAGCAGATATGACACATTATAGCAGATATGACACATTATAGCACTGTGACACATTATAGCAGATATGACACATTATAGCAGATATGACACATTATAGCAGATATGACACATTATAGAACGACGACACATTATAGGAGATATGACACATTATAGCAGATATGACACATTATAGCACTACGACACATTATAGCACAATGACACATCATAGCAGATATGACACATTATAGCACTGTGACACATTATAGCACTGTGACACATTATAACACATTATAGCAGATATGACACATTATAGCACTATGACACATTATAGCACTGTGACACATTATAGCACTGTGACACATTATAACACATTATAGCACTATGACACATCATAGCAGATATGACACATTATAGCAGATATGACACATTATAGCACAACGACACATTATAGCAGATATGACACATTATAGCAGATATGACACATTATACCACAACGACACATTATAGCAGATATGACACATTATAGCAGATATGACACATTATAGCACTGTGACACATTATAGCAGATATGACACATTATAGCAGATATGACACATTATAGCACTGTGCCACATTATAGCAGATATAACACATTATAGCACTGTGACACATTATAGCAGATATGACACATTATAGCAGATATGACACATTATAGCACTGTGACATATTATAGCAGATATGACACATTATAGCAGATATGACACATTATAGCACAACGACACATTATAGCAGATATGACACATTATAGCAGATATGACACATTATAGCACAACGACACATTATAGCAGATATGACACATTATAGCAGATATGACACATTATAGCAGATATGACAGATTATAGAACGACGACACATTATAGGAGATATGACACATTATAGCAGATATGACACATTATAGCACTACGACACATTATAGCACAACGACACATTATAGCAGATATGACACATTATAGCAGATATGACACATTATAGCAGATATGACAGATTATAGAACGACGACACATTATAGGAGATATGACACATTATAGCAGATATGACACATTATAGCACTATGACACATTATAGCACTGTGACACATTTTAGCACGGTGACACATTATAACACATTATAGCACTATGACACATCATAGCAGATATGACACATTATAGCAGATATGACACATTATAGCACAACGACACATTATAGCAGATATGACACATTATAGCAGATATGACACATTATAGCACAACGACACATTATAGCAGATATGACACATTATAGCAGATATGACACATTATAGCAGATATGACACATTATAGCAGATATGACACATTATAGCACTGTGACACATTATAGCAGATATGACACATTATAGCAGATATGACACATTATAGCAGATATGACACATTATAGAACGACAACACATTATAGGAGATATGACACATTATAGCAGATATGACACATTATAGCACTGTGCCACATTATAGCAGATATGACACATTATAGCACTGTGACACATTATAGCAGATATGACACATTATAGCAGATATGACACATTATAGCACTGTGACACATTATAGCAGATATGACACATTATAGCAGATATGACACATTATAGCAGATATGACACATTATAGAACGACGACACATTATAGCAGACATGACACATTATAGCACTGTGCCACATTATAGCAGATATGACACATTATAGCACTGTGACACATTATAGCAGATATGACACATTATAGCAGATATGACACATTATAGCACTGTGACACATTATAGCAGATATGACACATTATAGCAGATATGACACATTATAGCAGATATGACACATTATAGAACGACGACACATTATAGGAGATATGACACATTATAGCAGATATGACACATTATAGCACTACGACACATTATAGCACAATGACACATCATAGCAGATATGACACATTATAGCACTGTGACACATTATAGCACTGTGACACATTATAACACATTATAGCAGATATGACACATTATAGCAGATATGACACATTATAGCACAACGACACATTATAGCAGATATGACACATTATAGCAGATATGACACATTATAGCACAACGACACATTATAGCAGATATGACACATTATAGCAGATATGACACATTATAGCAGATATGACAGATTATAGAACGACGACACATTATAGGAGATATGACACATTATAGCAGATATGACACATTATAGCACTACGACACATTATAGCACAACGACACATTATAGCAGATATGACACATTATAGCAGATATGACACATTATAGCAGATATGACAGATTATAGAACGACGACACATTATAGGAGATATGACACATTATAGCAGATATGACACTTTATAGCACTATGACACATTATAGCACTGTGACACATTATAGCATTGTGACACATTATAACACATTATAGCACTATGACACATCATAGCAGATATGACACATTATAGCAGATATGACACATTATAGCACAACGACACATTATAGCAGATATGACACATTATAGCAGATATGACACATTATAGCACAACGACACATTATAGCAGATATGACACATTATAGCAGATATGACACATTATAGCAGATATGACACATTATAGCAGATATGACACATTATAGCACTGTGACACATTATAGCAGATATGACACATTATAGCAGATATGACACATTATAGCAGATATGACACATTATAGAACGACGACACATTATAGGAGATATGACACATTATAGCAGATATGACACATTATAGCACTGTGCCACATTATAGCAGATATGACACATTATAGCACTGTGACACATTATAGCAGATATGACACATTATAGCAGATATGACACATTATAGCACTGTGACACATTATAGCAGATATGACACATTATAGCAGATATGACACATTATAGCAGATATGACACATTATAGAACGACGACACATTATAGCAGACATGACACATTATAGCACTGTGCCACATTATAGCAGATATGACACATTATAGCACTGTGACACATTATAGCAGATATGACACATTATAGCAGATATGACACATTATAGCACTGTGACACATTATAGCAGATATGACACATTATAGCAGATATGACACATTATAGCAGATATGACACATTATAGAACGACGACACATTATAGGAGATATGACACATTATAGCAGATATGACACATTATAGCACTACGACACATTATAGCACAATGACACATCATAGCAGATATGACACATTATAGCACTGTGACACATTATAACACATTATAGCAGATATGACACATTATAGCACTATGACACATTATAGCACTGTGACACATTATAGCACTGTGACACATTATAACACATTATAGCACTATGACACATCATAGCAGATATGACACATTATAGCAGATATGACACATTATAGCACAACGACACATTATAGCAGATATGACACATTATAGCAGATATGACACATTATAGCACAACGACACATTATAGCAGATATGACACATTATAGCAGATATGACACATTATAGCACTGTGACACATTATAGCAGATATGACACATTATAGCAGATATGACACATTATAGCACTGTGCCACATTATAGCAGATATAACACATTATAGCACTGTGACACATTATAGCAGATATGACACATTATAGCAGATATGACACATTATAGCACTGTGACACATTATAGCAGATATGACACATTATAGCAGATATGACACATTATAGCACAACGACACATTATAGCAGATATGACACATTATAGCAGATATGACACATTATAGCACAACGACACATTATAGCAGATATGACACATTATAGCAGATATGACACATTATAGCAGATATGACAGATTATAGAACGACGACACATTATAGCAGATATGACACATTATAGCAGATATGACACATTATAGCAGATATGACAGATTATAGAACGACGACACATTATAGGAGATATGACACATTATAGCAGATATGACACATTATAGCACTATGACACATTATAGCACTGTGACACATTTTAGCACGGTGACACATTATAACACATTATAGCACTATGACACATCATAGCAGATATGACACATTATAGCAGATATGACACATTATAGCACAACGACACATTATAGCAGATATGACACATTATAGCAGATATGACACATTATAGCACAACGACACATTATAGCAGATATGACACATTATAGCAGATATGACACATTATAGCAGATATGACAGATTATAGAACGACGACACATTATAGGAGATATGACACATAGCAGATATGACACATTATAGCACTACGACACATTATAGCACTATGACACATCATAGCAGATATGACACATTATAGCACTGTGACACATTATAGCACTGTGACACATTATAACACATTATAGCAGATATGACACATTATAGCACTATGACACATTTTTGGCACTGTGACACATTATAACACATTATAGCACTATGACACATCATAGCAGATATGACACATTATAGCACTGTGACACATTATAGCACTGTGACACATTATAGCAGATATGACACATTATAGCAAATATGACACATTATTGCAGATATGACACATTATAGCACTGTGACTACCTGACATGATGACTCCTTGCTGTCCCCAGTCCACCTGGCCATGCTGCTGTTCCAGTTTCAACTGACCTGAGCCCTAGGACCATGCCCCAGGACTACCTGACATGATGACTCCTTGCTGTCCCCAGTCCACCTGGCCATGCTGCTGCTCCAGTTTCAACTTCCACCTGACTGTGCTGCTGCTCCAGTTTCAACTGTTCTGCCTTATTATTATTCGACAATGCTGGTCATTTATGAACATTTGAACAACTTGGCCATGTTCTGTTATAATCTCCACCCGGCACAGCCAGAAGAGGACTGGCCACCCCACATAGCCTGTTTCCTCTCTAGGTTTCTTCCTAGGTATTGGCCTTTCTAGGGAGTTTTTTCTAGACACCGTGCTTCTACACCTGCATTGCTTGCTGTTTGGGGTTTTAGGCTGGGTTTCTGTACAGCACTTTGAGATATCAGCTGATGTACGAAGGGCTATATAAATAAATTTGATTTGATTTGACACATAGCACTATGACAAATTATAGCACTGTGACACATTATAACACATTATAGCAGATATGACACTTTATAGAAGATATGAAACATTATAGTACTGTGACACATTATAGCACTATGACACATTATAGCAGATATGACACATTATAGCACTGTGACACATTATAGCAGATATGACACATTATAGAAGATATGACACATTATAGCAGATATGACACATTATAGCACTGTGACACATTACAGCACTGCGACACATTATAGCAGATATGACACATTATAGCAGATATGACACATTATAGCAGATATGACAAATTATAGCACTGTGACACATTATAACACATTATAGCAGATATGACACATTATAGCAGATATGACACATTATAGGAGATATGACACATTATAGCACTGTGACACATTATAACACATTATTGCAGATATGACACATTATTGCAGATATGACACATTATAGCACTGTGACACATTATAACACATTATAGCAGATATGACACATTATAGCACTGTGACACATTATATCAGATATGACACATTATAAAACATTATTGCCGATATGACACATTATAGCAGATATGACACATTATAGCACTGTGACACATTATAGCAGATATGACACATTATAGCACTACGACACATTATAGCAGATATGACACATTATAGCAGAAATGACACAGTATAGCAGATATGACACATTATAGCACTGTGACACATTATAGCACTGTGACACATTATAGCAGATATGACACATTATAGCAGATTTGACACATTATTGCAGATATGACACATTATAGCAGATATGACACATTATAGCAGATATGACACATTATAGCAGATATGACACATTATAGCAGATATGACACATTATACCACAACGACACATTATAGCACTACGACACATTATAGCAGATATAACACATTATAGCACTACGACACATTATAGCACTACGACACATTATAGCACTGTGACACATTATAGCACTGTGACACATTATAGCAGATATGACACATTATAGCAGATATGACACATTATTGCAGATATGACACATTGTAGCACTGTGACACATTATAAAACATTATAGCAGATATGACACTTTATAGAAGATATGAAACATTATAGTACTGTGACACAGTATAGCACGACGACACATTATAGCAGATATGACACATTTTAGCAGATATGACACATTATAGCACTGTGACACATTATAGCAGATATGACACATTATAGCAGATGTGACACATTATAGCAGATATGACACATTATAGAACTACGACACATTACAGCAGATATGACACATTATAGCAGATATGACACATTATAGCAGATATGACACATTATAGCAGATATGACACATTATAGCAGATATGACACATTATAACAGATATGACACATTATAGCAGATATGACACATTATAGCAGATATGACACATTATAGCAGATATGACACATTATAGCACTACGACACATTATAACACATTATAGCAGATATGACACATTATAGCACTGTGACACATTATAGCAGATGTGACACATTATAGAAGATATGACACATTATAGCAGATATGACACATTATAGCACTGTGACACATTACAGCACTACGGCACATTATAGCAGATATGACACATTATAGCAGATATGACACATTATAGCAGATATGACACATTATAGCACTGTGACACATTATAACACATTATAGCAGATATGACACATTATAGCAGATATGACACATTATAGCAGATATGACACATTATAGCACTGTGACACATTATAACACATTATTGCAGATATGACACATTATTGCAGATATGACACATTATAGCACTGTGACACATTATAACACATTATTGCAGATATGACACATTATTGCAGATATGACACATTATAGCACTGTGACACATTATATCAGATATGACACATTATAAAACATTATTGCCGATATGACACATTATAGCAGATATGACACATTATAGCACTGTGACACATTATAGCAGATATGACACATTATAGCACTACGACACATTATAGCAGATATGACACATTATAGCAGATATGACACATTATAGCACTGTGACACATTATAGCACTGTGACACATTATAGCAGATATGACACATTATAGAAGATATGACACATTATTGCAGATATGACACATTATAGCAGATATGACACATTATAGCAGATATGACACATTATAGCAGATATGACACATTATAGCAGATATGACACATTATAGCAGATATGACACATTATAGCAGATATGACACATTATACCACAACGATACATTATAGCACTACGACACATTATAGCACTACGACACATTATAGCACTGTGACACATTATAACACATTATAGCAGATATGACACATTATAGCACTGTGACACATTATAGCACTTTGACACATTATAGCAGATATGACACATTATAGCAGATATGACACATTATTGCAGATATGACACATTGTAGCACTGTGACACATTATAAAACATTATAGCAGATATGACACTTTATAGAAGATATGAAACATTATAGTACTGTGACACAGTATAGCACGACGACACATTATAGCAGATATGACACATTTTAGCAGATATGACACATTATATCACTGTGACACATTATAGCAGATATGACACATTATAGCAGATATGACACATTATACCACAACGACACATTATAGCACTACGACACATTATAGCAGATATAACACATTATAGCACTACGACACATTATAGCACTACGACACATTATAGCACTGTGACACATTATAGCACTGTGACACATTATAGCAGATATGACACATTATAGCAGATATGACACATTATTGCAGATATGACACATTGTAGCACTGTGACACATTATAAAACATTATAGCAGATATGACACTTTATAGAAGATATGAAACATTATAGTACTGTGACACAGTATAGCACGACGACACATTATAGCAGATATGACACATTTTAGCAGATATGACACATTATAGCACTGTGACACATTATAGCAGATATGACACATTATAGCAGATGTGACACATTATAGCAGATATGACACATTATAGAACTATGACACATTACAGCAGATATGACACATTATAGCAGATATGACACATTATAGCAGATATGACACATTATAGCAGATATGACACATTATAGCAGATATGACACATTATAACAGATATGACACATTATAGCAGATATGACACATTATAGCAGATATGACACATTATAGCAGATATGACACATTATAGCACTACGACACATTATAACACATTATAGCAGATATGACACATTATAGCACTGTGACACATTATAGCAGATATGACACATTATAGAAGATATGACACATTATAGCAGATATGACACATTATAGCACTGTGACACATTACAGCACTACGGCACATTATAGCAGATATGACACATTATAGCAGATATGACACATTATAGCAGATATGACACATTATAGCACTGTGACACATTATAACACATTATAGCAGATATGACACATTATAGCAGATATGACACATTATAGCAGATATGACACATTATAGCACTGTGACACATTATAACACATTATTGCAGATATGACACATTATTGCAGATATGACACATTATAGCACTGTGACACATTATAACACATTGCAGATATGACACATTATTGCAGATATGACACATTGTAGCACTGTGACACATTATAAAACATTATAGCAGATATGACACTTTATAGAAGATATGAAACATTATAGTACTGTGACACAGTATAGCACGACGACACATTATAGCAGATATGACACATTTTAGCAGATATGACACATTATAGCACTGTGACACATTATAGCAGATATGACACATTATAGCAGATGTGACACATTATAGCAGATATGACACATTATAGAACTATGACACATTACAGCAGATATGACACATTATAGCAGATATGACACATTATAGCAGATATGACACATTATAGCAGATATGACACATTATAACAGATATGACACATTATAGCAGATATGACACATTATAGCAGATATGACACATTATAGCAGATATGACACATTATAGCACTACGACACATTATAACACATTATAGCAGATATGACACATTATAGCACTGTGACACATTATAGCAGATATGACACATTATAGAAGATATGACACATTATAGCAGATATGACACATTATAGCACTGTGACACATTACAGCACTACGGCACATTATAGCAGATATGACACATTATAGCAGATATGACACATTATAGCAGATATGACACATTATAGCACTGTGACACATTATAACACATTATAGCAGATATGACACATTATAGCAGATATGACACATTATAGCAGATATGACACATTATAGCACTGTGACACATTATAACACATTATTGCAGATATGACACATTATTGCAGATATGACACATTATAGCACTGTGACACATTATAACACATTATTGCAGATATGACACATTATTGCAGATATGACACATTATAGCACTGTGACACATTATATCAGATATGACACATTATAAAACATTATTGCCGATATGACACATTATAGCAGATATGACACATTATAGCACTGTGACACATTATAGCAGATATGACACATTATAGCACTACGACACATTATAGCAGATATGACACATTATAGCAGAAATGACACATTATAGCAGATATGACACATTATAGCACTGTGACACATTATAGCACTGTGACACATTATAGCAGATATGACACATTATAGAAGATATGACACATTATTGCAGATATGACACATTATAGCAGATATGACACATTATAGCAGATATGACACATTATAGCAGATATAACACATTATAGCAGATATGACACATTATAGCAGATATGACACATTATACCACAACGACACATTATAGCACTACGACACATTATAGTAGATATAACACATTATAGCACTACGACACATTATAGCACTACGACACATTATAGCACTGTGACACATTATAACACATTATAGCAGATATGACACATTATAGCACTGTGACACATTATAGCACTTTGACACATTATAGCAGATATGACACATTATAGCAGATATGACACATTATTGCAGATATGACACATTGTAGCACTGTGACACATTATAAAACATTATAGCAGATATGACACTTTATAGAAGATATGAAACATTATAGTACTGTGACACAGTATAGCACGACGACACATTATAGCAGATATGACACATTTTAGCAGATATGACACATTATATCACTGTGACACATTATAGCAGATATGACACATTATAGCAGATATGACACATTATAGCAGATATGACACATTATAGCACTACGACACATTACAGCAGATATGACACATTATAGCAGATATGACACAGTATAGCAGATATGACACATTATAGCACTACGACACATTATAACACATTATAGCATATATGATACATTATATCAGTGTGACACATTATAGCAGATATGACACATTATAGCAGATAAGACACATTATAGCAGATATGACACATTATAGCACTACGACACATTATAACACATTATAGCAGATATGACACATTATAGCACTGTGACACATTATAGCAGATATGACACATTATTGCAGATATGACACATTATAACAGATATGACACATTATAGCACTACGACACATTATAACACATTATAGCAGATATGACACATTATAGCACTGTGACACATTATAGCACTACGACACATTATAGCACTGTGACACATTATAACACATTATTGCAGATATGACACATTATAGCACTGTGACACATTATAGCACTGTTTCACATTATAGCAGATATGACACATTATAGCAGATATGACACATTATAGCAGACATGACGCATTATAGCAGATATGACACATTATAGCACTGTTTCACATTATAGCGCTGTGACACATTATAACACATTATAGCAGATATGACACATTATATCACTGTGACACATTATAGCAGATATGACACATTATAGCAGATATGACACATTATAGCAGATATGACACATTATAACAGATATGACACATTATAGCACTACGACACATTATAACACATTATAGCACTGTGACACATTATAGCAGATATGACACATTATTGCAGATATGACACATTATAACAGATATGACACATTATAGCACTACGACACATTATAACACATTATAGCACTGTGACACATTATAGCAGATATGACACATTATTGCAGATATGACACATTATAACAGATATGACACATTATAGCAGATATGACACATTATAACAGATATGACACATTATAGCACTACGACGCATTATAACACATTATAGCAGATATGACACATTATAACAGATATGACACATTATAGCACTACGACACATTATATCACATTATAGCAGATATGACACATTATAGCACTGTGACACATTATAGCAGATATGACACATTATTGCAGATATGACCCATTATAGCACTATGCCACATTATAGCAGATATGACACATTATAGCACTACGACACATTATAACACATTATAGCATATATGACACATTATATCAGTGTGACACATTATAGCAGATATGACACATTATAGCAGATATGACACATTATAGCAGATATGACACATTATAACAGATATGACACATTATAGCAGATATGACACATTATAGCAGATATGACACATTATAGCAGATATGACACGTTATAGCACTACGACACATTATAACACATTATAGCAGATATGACACATTATAGCACTGTGACACATTATAGCAGATATGACACATTATTGCAGATATGACACATTATAACAGATATGACACATTATAGCACTACGACACATTATAGCAGACATGACACATTATAGCACTACGACACATTATAACACATTATAGCAGATATGACAGATTATAGCACTGTGACACATTATAGCACTACGACACATTATAGCACTGTGACACATTATAACACATTATTGCAGATATGACACATTATAGCACTGTGACACATTATAGCACTGTTTCACATTATAGCAGATATGACACATTATAGCAGATATGACACATTATAGCAGACATGACGCATTATAGCAGATATGAAACATTATAGCACTGTTTCACATTATAGCGCTGTGACACATTATAACACATTATAGCAGATATGACACATTATATCACTGTGACACATTATAGCAGATATGACACATTATAGCACTACGACACATTATAACACATTATAGCACTGTGACACATTATAGCAGATATGACACATTATTGCAGATATGACACATTATAACAGATATGACACATTATAGCAGATATGACACGTTATAACAGATATGACACATTATAGCACTATGACACATTATAACACATTATAGCAGATATGACACATTATAACAGACATGACACATTATAGCACTATGACACATTATAGCAGATATGACACAGTATAGCAGATATGCCACATTATAGCACTACGACACATTATAACAGATATGACACATTATAGTAGATATGACACATTATAGCACTGTGACACATTATAGCACTATGATGTTTGTTCATGCAAGTGAAGAGCGCCAAGAGAGACACTCACTCATTAAGACACAAGTCCCACATGGCAACCTATTCCACATCTAGTGCACAACGTTTGACCCGAATCCTATGGCTACAGCTCTAACACTGTCATTCAGTTTGCAGAGGACACGACAGTGGTAGGCCTGATCACCGATGACGATGACACAGCCTACAGGGAGGAGGTCAGAGACCTGGCAGTGTGGTACCAGGACAACAACTTCTCCCCTCAACGTCAGCAAGACGAAGGAGCTGATCGTGGGCTACAGGAAACCGAGGGCCGAACACGCGTCTCATTCACATTGACGGAACTGATCAAGAGCTACAGGAAACCGAGGGCCGAAAACGCACCTCATTCACATTGACGGAGATGATCGAGAGCTTTACGGTCCTCCGTGGCCACTCCACTTAAGGATCTATCATGGTCGTCTCTACTGGCTGACAGAGAGAGACAGAACCACCGTGTCTTTTCATTAAGCTTTAATCATAGATAATATCCTGGGATAAACACTTGGGTGGGGAGGGATAGAGAGAGAGAGAGAGAGAGACAGAGAGAGCAAGAGCAAGAGAGAAACAAACAGAGGGAGAGGGAGAGAGACAGAGAGAGAGAGAAAGAAAGAGAGAAACAGACAGGGTGAGAGAGAGACAGGGAGAGACAAACACACACAGAGAGAGCGAGAGAGAGAGAGAAAGAAAGAGAGAAACAGAGAGAGAGAGAGAGAGGAGAAAGAGAGAAAGAGAGAAACAGAGAGAGAGAGAGAGAGAAACAGACAGAGAGAGATAGAGGAGAGGAGAGAGAAAGAGAGAAACAGACAAAGAGAGAGAGAGGAGAGGAGAGAGAAAGAGAGAAACAGACAGAGAGAGAGAGAGAGAGAGAGAAACAGACAGAGAGAGATAGAGGAGAGGAGAGAGAAAGAGAGAAACAGACAAAGAGAGAGAGAGGAGAGGAGAGAGAAAGAGAGAAACAGACAGAGAGAGAGAGAGAGAGAGAGAGAGAGAGCGAGAGAGAGACTCATCCAGCTGCTTGTAGCTCTCCTAAGCTGTCAATTTGGGCCAATTGCCCAGCTGGAACCAGTAAATCAAGCTCAGTAATGACCGCAAGCACACACACACACACACACACACACACACACACACACACACACACACACACACACACACACACACACACACACACACACACATATACAACCACACACACAGCTCACAGCTTCTCACTGCATGCCAAACCCCAGGAATAATTAATTTCCCGATCTGTTACCTGGGGCAAATATGAAATGGAACCTTATATAATTCACTGACATGGCACCCTATTCCAGGGTAGCCTAGTGATTAGAGCGTTGGGCTAGTAACCGAAAGGTTGCCAGTTTAAATCCCCGAGCTGACGAGGTGAAAATCTGCCGTTCTGCCCCTAAACAAGGCAGTTAACCCACTGTTCCCGGTAGGCCGTCAATGAAAAAAATGAATTGTTCTGAACGGATGTTTCTAGTTAAATAAAGGTATAAAATAGAAAAATAAAAATTCCCTATATGATACACTAACATAGCACCCTATTCCCCATACTATATGATACACTAACATAGCACCCTATTCCCAACACTATATAATACACTAACATAGCACCCTATTCCCCATACTATATGATACACTAACATAGCACCCTATTCCCCATACTATATGATACACTAACATAGCACCCTATTCCCCATACGATATAATACACTAACATAGCACCCTATTCCCCATACTATATAATACACTAACATAGCACCCTATTCCCCATACTATATGATACACTAACATAGCACCCTATTCCCAACACTATATAATACACTAACATAGCACCCTATTCCCCATACTATATGATACACTAACATAGCACCCTATTCCCCATACTATATGATACACTAACATAGCACCCTATTCCCCATACTATATGATACACTAACATAGCACCCTATTCCCAACACTATATAATACACTAACATAGCACCCTATTCCCCATACTATATGATACACTAACATAGCACCCTATTCCCCATACTATATGATACACTAACATAGCACCCTATTCCCCATACTATATGATACACTAACATAGCACCCTATTCCCCATACTATATGATACACTAACATAGCACCCTATTCCCCATACTATATGATACCCTAACATAGCACCCTATTCCCCATACTATATGATACACTAACATAGCACCCTATTCCCCATACTATATGATACACTAACATAGCACCCTATTCCCCATACTATATAATACACTAACATAGCACCCTATTCCCAACACTATATAATACACTAACATAGCACCCTATTCCCCATACTATATGATACACTAACATAGCACCCTATTCCCCATACTATATAATACCCTAACATAGCACCCTATTCCCCATACTATATGATACACTAACATAGCACCCTATTCCCCATACGATATAATACACTAACATAGCACCCTATTCCCCATACTATATAATACACTAACATAGCACCCTATTCCCCATACTATATAATACACTAACATAGCACCCTATTCCCCATACTATATGATACACTAACATAGCACCCTATTCCCCATACTATATGATACACTAACATAGCACCCTATTCCCCATACTATATGATACACTAACATAGCACCCTATTCCCCATACTATATAATACCCTAACATAGCACCCTATTCCCCATACTATATGATACACTAACATAGCACCCTATTCCCCATACGATATAATACACTAACATAGCACCCTATTCCCCATACTATATAATACACTAACATAGATCCCTATTCCCCATACTATATGATACACTAACATAGCACCCTATTCCCCATACGATATAATACACTAACATAGCACCCTATTCCCCATACTATATAATACACTAACATAGATCCCTATTCCCCATACTATATGATACACTAACATAGCACCCTATTCCCCATACTATATGATACACTAACATAGCACCCTATTCCCCATACTATATGATACACTAACATAGCACCCTATTCCCCATACTATATGATACACTAACATAGCACCCTATTCCCCATACGATATAATACACTAACATAGCACCCTATTCCCCATACTATATGATACACTAACATAGCACCCTATTCCCCATACTATATGATACACTAACATAGCACCCTATTCCCCATACTATATGATACACTAACATAGCACCCTATTCCCCATACTATATAATACACTAACATAGATCCCTATTCCCCATACTATATGATACACTAACATAGCACCCTATTCCCCATACGATATAATACACTAACATAGCACCCTATTCCCCATACTATATGATACACTAACATAGCACCCTATTCCCCATACTATATGATACACTAACATAGCACCCTATTCCCCATACTATATAATACACTAACATAGATCCCTATTCCCCATACTATATGATACACTAACATAGCACCCTATTCCCCATACTATATGATACACTAACATAGCACCCTATTCCCCATACTATATAGTGCACTTGATGTACTATGTACCTGATGTTATTTTATATACATTGAGCTCTGTAGATACAAAGGTAGTTGTACTTGATGTTCATCCTTGGTTGTAAACTCCTTGGGGATCTGTTAGCAGAATAAAACTAAGAAGCAGCATGAGATTGGATCATTTATATTGTATTATTCCCTAACATCTCCCAGGCACGCACAAAGTATCTTAAATTGTTATCTTGTAGCAAGCTGGGGAGGAGCCCTTCAGCCGGTTTGTTTCAACAAATGTATAACTCAATGGCTACCGCAGGCGGGTTGATAGAATATACTGAATCAAGTTGTATTACATTCATAATTAGGGAGGGAGGGAGGGAGGGAGGGAGGGAGGGAGGGAGGGAGGGAGGGAGGGAGGGAGGGAGGGAGGGAGGGAGGGAGGGAGGGAGGGAGGGAGGGAGGAGAGAGAGAGAGATACTGGGAGGGAGGGAGGGAGAGAGAGATACTGGGAGGGAGGGAGGGAGGGAGGGAGGGAGGGAGGGAGGGAGGGAGGGAGGGAGGGAGGGAGGGAGGGAGGGAGGGAGGGAGGGAGGGAGGGAGGGAGGGAGGGAGGGAGGGATACTGGGAGGGAGGGAGAAAAAGTGGGAGGGAGAGATATTGGTAGGGAGGGAGAACGAGAGAGAGAGATACTGGGTGGGAGAGATTGTGGGAAGGTGGGAAGGTTGAAGGGAGGTGGAACGAGAGAGAGAGGTATGCCGTGAGGGAGGGAGGTAGGGTGGGTGGGTAGGAGGGAGGGAGGGAGGGAGGGAGAACAAGAAAGGGCGAGAGAGAGAGAGAGAGGAGAGAGAGAGAGAGAGAGAGAGAGAAGGAATGTGAGTCAGTGAAGTGTACAGTAACTTTGCAGATAATTTGCCTGAATGGTGATATGTCTTTTGAGACCTATTCGATGAAGAGACATGTAGCATTTTTGTGTGTCAATTGTACTGTATGTTTATTAGTCAAGGAATTCACCCCCAAAGCCCCAAATATTTTGTTGGTACCAAAATCATAACATACTGTGCTTACTTATTTGTGTGGATATGTTGTCTTCACATAAGGCCTTTAAATCCAGCAGATAAAAAACAATAAAAGACTGAATCGTGCAATTTTTTATAAAAGCATGAAACTTGGTAGAATGTTTACGTGCATCCATCTATATTCTATACATTTTTCCAGGACTATTCTAGCAACGGTCCATATCGGACATTTTAAAAATAGACAGCCTTAGTTATATAAGAAAAGGGCAGTTTCTCCATCCAATCACGATTTTTATTTAAAAAAATTTGGGTTGTGGACTTCTACATCTACAGTCTGTGTTGTATTAAAGTAATGTGTATACCGTCTGTGTGTCATGCCCTGACCATGGCTTTTTTATGTCTCTACTTTGGTTTGGTCAGGGTGTGATTTGGGTGGGCATTCTATGTCCTTTTTCTATGTTTTGTATTTCTTTGTTTTGGCCTGGTATGGTTCTCAATCTGGGACAGCTGTCTATCGTTGTCTCTGATTGGGAACAGTACTTACAGTGCCTTGCGAAAGTATTCGGCCCCCTTGAACTTTGCGACCTTTTGCCACATTTCAGGCTTCAAACGTAAAGATATAAAATAATTTTGCACTCCCAATTTTTCAGTTTTTGATTTGTTAAAAAAGTTTGAAATATCCAATAAATGTCGTTCCACTTCATGATTGTGTCCCACTTGTTGTTGATTCTTCACAAAAAAATACAGTTTTATATCTTTATGTTTGAAGCCTGAAATGTGGCAAAAGGTCGCAAAGTTCAAGGGGGCCGAATACTTTCGCAAGGCGCTGTAGGTAGCTTTTTCCCACATGGGTTTTGTGGGTAGTTATTTTCTCTTTAGTGTTTGCACCTTACAGGACTGTTTCGGTTCCATTTATTCTCTGGTTATTTTTGTATTAGTGTTCAGTTCAATAAACAAACATGAACACTTTACCACGCCGCGCTTTGGTCCGACTACTCTTCCTCATCCAACGACCAAAGCCGTTACACTGTGTTGTATTAAAGTCATGCACTGGCAGTGAACGAGAGAGATAGAGAGCTCGAATCTTTGTCTCCTGTCAAGGTGCAGTAAGAGGGGACTGGGGAGCCTAAAATGAGCTTAACAAAGCACTTTGCCTCCCAACGAGACGAGACTCAGGGTGCAGGGAGTCTTAATTAACGACATGAAATATATTGGCACGTTAGCGTTGACAACTGTTAGGGGAAATACTCTGAGATTAACGACGTTGCATCGTGTAATCAGGGCCTTGAAGGTTAGTGCTGTTAGGTGACATATCATCGTTGCATCGTGTAATCAGGGCCTTGAAGGTTAGCGCTGTTAGGTGACATATCATCGTTGCATCGTGTAATCAGGGCCTTGAAGGTTAGCGCTGTTAGGTGACATATCATCGTTGCATCGTGTAATCAGGGCCTTGAAGGTTAGTGCTGTTAGGTGACATATCACCGTTGCATCGTGTAATCAGGGCCTTGAAGGTTAGCGCTGTTAGGTGACATATCATTGTTGCATCGTGTAATCAGGGCCTTGAAGGTTAGCGCTGTTAGGTGACATATCATCGTTGCATCGTGTAATCAGGGCCTTGAAGGTTAGCGCTGTTAGGTGACATATCACCGTTGCATCGTGTAATCAGGGCCTTGAAGGTTAGTAAAGTGCTGTTAGGTGACATATCACCCAAGGGAAGCGTCAATCCCGATTGACTAATTGTCAAGCTCGCTGTTGTTAACTAGACTAGTGTCTTTGAGTTTTAAATGGATGAGTATTGGTCTGTGTGTGTGTGTGTGTGTGTGTGTGTGTGTGTGTGTGTGTGTGTGTGTGTGTGTGTGTGTGTGTGTGTGTGTGTGTGTGTGTGTGTGTGTGTGTGTGTGTGTGTGTAGCGCTGTGATGACGTGCCAAACCTACCTGGGGAACAAATCGCTGGGGAAGAGAGACTTTCAACGTGTTGGAATCAAAGGCTTCTGACTGCATAACGCAGAAAGTACAGACACTCACATATACACATTGTGCAGAGAACACACACGCACACACCGTGCAAAGAGAGCACAACATCACACACACACACACACACACTCACATCAAACATCACCGCACAACGTGTTGCCTAGCAACCCCAGACCGTATGTTTAGGAGAGCAGGAAATATCACAGCCAGCATAGTTTATTTTTTCACAAATACGATTTTGAGGGAATTGATAAACTTTAAGAGTGTGCGTTCCATTCAGGAAGAGAGATAGAACATCACATCTCCTCTACTGCAAATACTAGAACCCATTAGTTTCTACACAAAACCCCTTTTATATCACTAATTGGATACAAGATACAGACTCTTAAAAACAAAAAAGGGCTCTAAAAGGGTTCTTCAATTGCCCCGATAGGAGAAACCCTCTCCAGGTAGAACCCTTTTTGGTTTCAGGGAGAGAAAAAGGGACTGGAGCGTGTAGAGGTGATGCCAGGTAATGCCAGGTGATGCCAGGTGATGCCCTATATGTCACAGCCCCTTGTCATAATTAGGGCACAAATGTTAACAAAACAATGTTACAGGCCTCACTTCTCTGTCTGTCTGTCTGTCTGTCTGTCTGTCTGTCTGTCTGTCTGTCTGTCTGTCTGTCTGTCTGTCTGTCTGTCTGTCTGTCTGTCTGTCTGTCTGTCTGTCTGTCTGTCTGTCTGTCTGTCTGTCTGTCTGTCTGTCTGTCTGTCTGTCTGTCTGTCTGTCTGTCTGTCTGTCTGTCTGGCTGGCTGTCTGTCTGTCTGGCTGTCTGTCTGTCTGGCTGTCTGTCTGTCTGTCTGTCTGTCTGTCTGGCTGTCTGTCTGTCTGTCTGGCTGTCTGTCTGTCTGTCTGTCTGTCTGTCTGTCTGTCTGTCTGGCTGTCTGGCTGTCTGTCTGTCTGTCTGTCTGTCTGTCTGTCTGTCTGTCTGTCTGTCTGTCTGTCTGTCTGTCTGTCTGTCTGTCTGTCTGTCTGCCTGTCTGTCTGTATGTCTCTCTCTCTCTCTCTCGCTCTCCCTCTGTCAACTCAATTCAATGTGATTTATTGGCATGATGTAGCAATGTACATGTTGCCAAAGCTTACTTAGGAGATTTACAATATTAACATAATTAATAATAATAATCAATATTGTATACGGGACAACAGTAAAATAACCATATGTTGAACAATAACAGTAATGATAAGCATCGAGGACATAGAGGACATGTGCCGGTTGGTTGGTCTGTCACCTACTGTCCCTCATCTTATGTCAGGCAGCAATGTAGTGCGCTGCCAACCCACAGCTCTGGGTTGGCTTCAGTGTGTTAGTAGAACAGGTTAGTGAACTCAGCCCCAGGACCAGCTGGAGGAGGGGACTGAGGCTTCAGTGTGTTAGTAGAACAGGTTAGTGAACTCAGCCCCAGGACCAGCTGGAGGAGGGGACTGAGGCTTCAGTGTGTTAGTAGAACAGGTTAGTGAACTCAGCCCCAGGACCAGCTGGAGGAGGGGACTGAGGCTTCAGTGTGTTAGCAGAACAGGTTAGTGAACTCAGCCCCAGGACCAGCTGGAGGAGGGGACTGAGGCTTCAGTGTGTTAGTAGAACAGGTTAGTGAACTCAGCCCCAGGACCAGCTGGAGGAGGGGACTGAGGCTTCAGTGTGTTAGTAGAACAGGTTAGTGAACTCAGCCCCAGGACCAGCTGGAGGAGGGGACTGAGGCTTCAGTGTGTTAGCAGAACAGGTTAGTGAACTCAGCCCCAGGACCAGCTGGAGGAGGGGACTGAGGCTTCAGTGTGTTAGTAGAACAGGTTAGTGAACTCAGCCCCAGGACCAGCTGGATGAGGGGACTATTTTCTTTGCTCAGCACTTGGCATTGCAGGGGGCAACATGCTCTTGGCATGAGAGGGGTTCACTGTATTTTAGATGTTTCCAAAACTTAATTGTTCTTTTTTTAGTTTGTATTATTAGTGGATATTGGCCTAATTCTGCCCTGAATGCATTGTTAGTAGTTTTCCTCTGGACATGTAGGAGAATCTTACAGAACTCTGCATGCAGGGTTTCAATGGGGTGTTTTCCCATTTGATGAAATCTTGTTTTGCAAGTGGAACCCACATCTCGCTGCCATGAAGTGCAATTGGTTCAACGACACATTCAATTAATTGTAGCCACATTTTAAAAGGTATTTCAATTTGAAATCTTTTTTTTAATGACGTAGAATGCCCTGCATGCTTTCTCTCTCAGTTCATTCACTGCCTCATTAAGGTGTCCAGTTGAGCTTATTTTTAAACCTAAGTAATTGTAGTGTGTGCAGTACTCAATATATTTTGTACCAATTGAGAACTTTGGTCTAATTCCCTGAGATCTGGATCTTCTCTGGAAAATCATTATTTTTGTTGTTTTGGGGCGTTTACTGCCAGTGCCCAGGTCTGACAGTACTGCTCTAGCTGGTCCCGGCTCTACATGCATGTGCTGTGGGTGACAGCAGATAAAGATCATCTGCGAAGAGTAGACATTTAACCTCTGAGTTGTGGAGTAAAACACCAGTGGCTGAGAATTTGTTTAGAATAGCGGCCAATTCATTGAAGTAAATATTGAAGAGTACAGGGCTCAGATTGCAACCCTGGCGAAGGCCCCGCCCCTGGTTAAAGAATTCTGTCATTTTCTTGATAATTTTGATGCTGCATATATTTCCAGTATACATTGATTTAATTATGTCATATGTTTTACCCCCTACACCACTTTCAATAACTTTGTAGAACAGTCTTGTATGCCAAATAGAATCAAATGTTTTTTGGAAGTCGATAAAGCAAGCGTATATTTTGGTATTATTTTGGTGGACATGTTTATCTATCAGGGTGTGTAGGCTGTAAATATGATCAGTTGTGCAATGTTTTGGTATAAATCCAATTTTTACTCAAGACATTGTGCTTCTTAAGGAAGTTTAGGACTCTTACATTTATAATCTACAGAAAACCTTCCCCAGGTTACTCTTCACACAAATGCCTCTGTAATTGTTAGGATCAAATTTGTCTTATTTCTTAAAGGTTTATGAGTCCTTGATTCCAGATGTCAGGGAAAAAACATAATAACCTAATTAAACTGTTTTAATACAGCCAATTGAAAATGTTGCACTTGTGATTTTTTTCGCATGCTTTTTAAAATTTGAGGTCTTGAAGTTTCTTACGGAGCTCAGTAGGTTGGGAGTCCAATAGATTTTGAGAAACAGACGCCTCACAAGTCCTCAACTGGCAGCATCATTAAATAGTACCCGCAAACACCAGTCGACATGTCAACAGTGAAGAGGCGACTCCGTGATAATGGCCTTCTAGGCAGAGTTCCTCTGTCCAGTGTCTGTGTTCTTTTGCCCATCTTAATCTTTTCTTTATATTGGCCAGTCTGAGATATGTATTTTTCTTTACAACTCTGCCTAGAAGGCCAGCATCCCGGAGTAGCCAGTCTCCACTGTCGATATTGAGACTGGTGTTTTGCGGGTACTATTTAATGAAGCTGCCAGTTGAGGACTTGTGAGGTGTCTGTTTTCAAACTAAACACTCTAATGTACTTGTTCTCTTGCTCAGTTTTGCACCGGGGCCTCCCACTCCTCTTTCTATTCTGGTTAGTGCCAGTTTGTGCTGTTCTGTGAAGGGAGTAGTACACGGCATTGTACGAGATCTTCAGTTTCTTGGCAATTTCTCTCATGGAATAGCCTTAATTTCTCAGAACAAGAATAGACTGATGAGTTTCAGAAGAAAGTTCTTTGTTTCTGGCCATTTTGAACCTGTAATCGATCCCACAAATGCTGATGCTCCAGATACTCAACTAGTCTAATGAAGGCCAGTTTTATTGCTTCTTTAAACAGAACAACAGTTGTCACCTGTGCTAACATAATTGAAAAAGGGTTTTCTAATGATCAATTAGCCTTTTAAAATGATACATTTGGATTAGCTGACACAACGTGCCATTGGAACACAGGAGTGATGGTTGCTGATATTGGGCCTCTGTACACCTATGTAGATATTCCATTACAAGAATCAGGCTTTTCCAGCTACAATAGTAATTTACAACATTAACAATGTCTACTAGAGGTCGACCGATTATGATTTTTCAACGCCGATACTGATTATTGGAGGACAAAAAAAGATAATGACTATTACAACAATACTGAATGAACACTTATTTTAACTTAATATAATACATCGATAAAATCAATTTAGCCTCAAATAAGTAATGAAACATGTTCAATTTGGTTTAAATAATGCAAAAACAAAGTGTTGGAGAAGAACGCAAAAGTGCAATATGTGCCATGTAAGAAAGCTAAAGTTTAAGTTCCTTGCTCAGAACATGAGAACATATGAAAGCTGGTGGGTCCTTTTAACAAGAGTCTTCAATATTCCCACGTAAGAAGTTTTAGGTTGTAGTTATTATAGGAATTATAGGACTATTTCTCTCTATACCATTAATATTTTATATACCTTTGATAATGGATGTTCTTATAGGCACTTTAGTATTGCCAGTGTAACAGTATAGCTTCTATCCCTCTCCTCGCCGCTACCTGGGCTCGAACCAGGAACACATCGACAACAACCACCCTCGAAGCAGCGTTACCCATGCAGAGCAAGGGGAACAACTACTCCAAGTCTCAGAGCGAGTGACGTTTGAAACGCTATTAGCACGCACCCCGCTAACTAGCTAGCCATTTCACATCACTTCATTACACCAGCCTAATCTCGGGAGTTGATAGGCTTGAAGTCATAAACAGCAGAGCTGCTGGCAAAACGCACGAAAGTGCTGTTTGAATGAATACTTATGAGCCTGCTGGTGCCGACCATCGCTCAGTCAGACTGCTCTATCAAATCATAGACTTAATTATAACATGATAACACACAGAAATGCGAGCCTTAGGTCATTAATATGGTCGAATCTGGGAAACTATCATCTCGAAAACAAGACGTTTATTCTTTCAGTGAAAGGTGGCATCCATCAGTCTAAATATTCCTGTTACATTGCACAACCTTCAATGTTATGTCATAATTACGTAAAATTCTGGCAAATTAGTTCGCAATGAGCCAGGCTGCCCAAACTGTTGCATATACCCTGACTCTGCGTGCAATGAACACAAGAGAAGTGATACAATTTCACCTGGTTAATATTGCCTGCTAACCTGGATTACTTTTAGCTAAATATGCAGGTATAAAAATATATACTTCTGTGTATTGATTTTAAGAAAGGCATTGATGTTTATGGTTACATACACGTTGGAGCAACGACAGTCCTTTTCACGAATGCGCACTGCATCGATTATATGCAACGCAGGACACGCTAGATAAACTAGTAATATTATCAACCATGTGTAGTTATAACTAGTGATTATGATTGATTAAGTTTAATGCTAGCTAGCAACTTACCTTGGCTTCTTACTGCATTCCCGTAACATCAGGTGGTTAGAGCGTTGGACTAGTTAACCGTAAGGTTGCAAGATTGAAGCCCTGAGCTGACAAGGTGAAAATCTGTCGTTCTGCCCCTGAACAAGGCAGTTAACCCATCGTTCCTAGGCCGTCATTGAAAATAAGAATGGGTTCTTAACTGACTTGCCTAGTTAAATAAAGATTAAATAAAGGTGTAAAAAAATAAATAATAATAAATAAATAAATTATATCGGCAAATCAGCGTCCAAAATGACCAATTTCCGATTGTCATGAAAACTTGAAATCGGCCCTAATTAATCGGCCATTCCGATTAATCGGCCAACCTCTAATGTCTACACTATTCCTGATCAATTATATGTTATTTTAATGGACAAAAAATGTGCTATTCTTTAAAAAACAAGGACATTTCTAAGTGACCCCAAACCCATGAACGGTAGTGTGTGTATTCCTAGTCAATGAACAAGTCAACTTTTAGTACAATGTGTGTGTGTGTGTGTGTGTGTGTGTGTGTGTGTGTGTGTGTGTGTGTGTGTGTGTGTGTGTGTGTGTGTGTGTGTGTGTGTGTGTGTGTGTGTGTGTGTGTGTGTGTGCGTGCATCCGTGTTTAGTGCAGATGTATTGGAGGAGCTGTTTAGTCTCACTCGACCCTACAGGGTTCTCTCCTCTGACGACCTCCTCGTAGCTGCACTGGTCTTGCTGTTGGGCCCTGTGAAGTGGAGGGGGATCAGGTCTGGGCCAGGGGGCTTCCTCTCTGGTCTGGTGGGGGCCTGGGGCTCCTTGGTGGTGCAGTGATCTGGTAGAGGTCCAATGCGGCATGTCCTTTAGAGACTTGGCAAACATCCCTACTGTCTGCTTCCTCAGGTGGGAGTGGTCATGCAGGTGCTCTGTTGTGATTGTTGGGTGGTGAGCAAAGTGCACGTTCGGGAGTAGGCCACACCCTCTGGTGATGTCAGTGTTGACTTTCTGAATGTACGGGGATGAAAGTCTTTGTGGGGCAGCAGACTGGAGATGGTGATGTGGGAGTTGGGGAACCACTCAGAGACCCTCTCCGCTACTCTGTTGACCGGGCTGCCTACTCTCTCCTGCTCCTCTCACAGGTTGTTGGTGCCGGTGTGAATAATAATGTGGCCTGGTGTGCCAAAGTCAGGCTGGGACAGGATGTGGAGTGCATCCTGTGTTTTTGGGCACCATATTTTGGACACCTTGTGGTGAGGGAAGAGTTTATCCTCTTGGATAATATCCCATTTGAGTCAGTGAGGATGGCCGCCTCAGTGGGTTTTACCAGAGTAGTGGGTTTACAGTCTGGGGCTGGGGTACACAGGGCCTGTGTACATGGAGGGCTGTGTGTCAGGGGGGGGGGGCAGAGACCTTCGCTCTGTAGTAGGTATCTCTCTCTACATGAGTGTATATATATTACTGGAGTGACCCCCCCTCAATAATATTTCATGAGCGAATTGAAATGTGTTTTTGCATATCCCACTCTCTCTCAGACACCCTTGTAGAGGGTGGGGGGGTGGGGGGTTACGGCCAGGGTCAGCCATTCATCAACGACGACCCTGTAGTAATTATGGTTAAGTGCCTTGCTCAAGGGCACATCAACAGATTTTTCACCTTGTCGGCTCGGGGATTCCAACTAGTGACCTGTCGGTTACTGGCCCAACACTCTAACCACTAGACTACCTGCTGGATACTGGCCCAACACTCTAACCACTAGACTACCTGCTGGATACTGGCCCAACACTATAACCACTAGACTGCCTGCCACCTTGTGAGCCTCTGTGAGCTCAGACACCCCCTAGCCAAGGAGCCCGTAAGAGATGACTAAGGATGTCGTAACCCAGTTAAAAAAGCTCCTCTGTACTATAGTTTGACACTATCTATGATCATCAATGAAGTCAAGCCATTGTTCATTCGATACCTGAATGTGTAACACTTCATGAGCAAATGTGCCTGTGTGCTGAAGACTAGTGTTAACTCCCAATGACCTAATGCATTGGGTTTACCTCAGTGGGTTAACAAAGTCTTGGTTTTTGTTTAATTACCTGTATATCAGGCAGGTATTGAGGAGCTAATTTGTAGCTCTAATATGTGGAGTAAGGGAAAGTCTTGTCCCAGAGGAGTTTAGACTGTGGTGATGTTCAGGCTCAGTGTTGGGAAAGCTACTAGTTACTGGTGATGGTAGGGCTCAGTATTGGGGAAGCTACTAGTTACTGATGATGGTCGTGCTCAGTGTTGGGAAAGCTACTAGTTACTGGTGATGGTCGGGCTCTTTGTTGGGGAAGCTACTAGTTACCGGTGATGGTCAGATTCAGTGTTGGGGAAGCTACTAGTTACCGGTGATGGTTGGGCTCAGTGTTGGGAAAGCTAGCCTTAATATTTCACAACTTTGTGATAAATTATCATATCTAAATCTGAAATGTCACTGAGTACAAATTGCCAGAACAGTTTGACTGTGAATGGACCTAGTCACACTGCGGTGAGATGTTAACAGAATGTGTGATTTATAAAACACAAAGTGAGAATTTGGCAGGTATGATGCCAAAAAATAAAGGAAATTATTGCCTACTTCATCCAAAATGTATTTTATTTTTGCTAATAGTAATGTGTAGTTCCAGTAGTTAGCTACACCGCTACATGGTAAAACAGTAGTCTAGTGGTTAGAGTGTTGGACTAGTAACCGGAAGGTTGCAAGTTCAAACCCCTGAGCTGACAAGGTACAAATCTGTCGTTCTGCCCCTGAATAGGCAGTTAACCCACTGTTGCTAGGCCGTCATTGAAAATAAGAATTTGTTCTTAACTGACTTGCCTAGTTAAATAAAGGTAAACTAAAAGTGTGTAGTTCCAGTAGTTAACTACAACGCTACATGGTAAAACAGTAGTGTGCAGCTCCAGTAGTTAGCTACAATAATACATTGTAAAACAGTAGTGTGTAGCTACAACACTACATTGTAAAACAGTATGTGTGTGTAGTTCCAGTAGTTAGCTACACTGCTACAAGGTAAAACAGTAACTACTGGAACTACACACTACTGTGGTTGTAGTTTAGTTAGCTACACCGCTACATGGTAAAACAGTAGTGTTTAGTTCCAGTAGTTAGATTTACCACTATATGGAAAAAAAGTGATGAACTACTGAAAACACTACCTAGATTAGAATTTAGTTCAACTACCACCAAGCTACTGCTAAATATAGTTCAACTACCACCAAGCTACTGTTAAATATAGTTCAACTACCACCAAGCTACTGTTAAATATAGTTCAACTACCACCAAGCTACTGTTAAATATAGTTCAACTACCACCAAGCTACTGTTAAATATAGTTCAACTACCACCAAGCTTCTGTTAAATATAGTTCAACTACCACCAAGCTACTGTTAAATATAGTTCAACTACCACCAAGCTTCTGTTAAATATAGTTCAACTACCACCAAGCTACTGTTAAATATAGTTCAACTACCACCAAGCTACTGTTAAATATAGTTCAACTACCACCAAGCTTCTGTTAAATATAGTTCAACTACCACCAAGCTACTGTTAAATATAGTTCAACTACCACCAAGCTACTGTTAAATATAGTTCAACTACCACCAAGCTTCTGTTAAATATAGTTCAACTACCACCAAGCTTCTGTTAAATATAGTTCAACTACCACCAAGCTACTGTTAAATATAGTTCAACTACCACCAAGCTACTGTTAAATATAGTTCAACTACCACCAAGCTACTGTTAAATATAGTTCAACTACCACCAAGCTTCTGTTAAATATAGTTCAACTACCACCAAGCTTCTGTTAAATATAGTTCAACTACCACCAAGCTACTGTTAAATATAGTTCACTGCTTCCCAACACTGGTCGGGCTGTCTCTCTGACTTAGTCAACAGCATCCCAAATGGCACCCTATTCTCTTTATAGTGCACTACTTCAGAGCACACCCTGGTCAAAAGTAGTGAACTATAAAGGGAATATGGTGCAATGTCGGACACATCTGTGTTAGCCAGTAGTCTAACTGTGTCTAAGAGCCTGAACAATGTCCTCTTTAATATTCTCTGTGACTGACTGGTCCTAGTCAAACTGCAGATACTTACTGTGACTAGACCTAGTCACACTGCAGACACTAACTGTGACTACTAGTCACACTGCAGACACTAACTGTGACTGGTCCTAGTCACACTGCAGATACTTACTGTGACTAGACCTAGTCACACTGCAGACACTAACTGTGACTAGACCTAATCACACTGCAGACACTAACTGTGACTAGACCTAATCACACTGCAGACACTAACTGTGACTAGACCTTGACTAGACCTAGTCACACTGCAGACACTAACTGTGACTACTAGTCACACTGCAGACACTAACTGTGACTAGACCTAATCACACTGCAGACACTAACTGTGACTAGACCTAGTCACACTGCAGACACTAACTGTGACTAGACCTTGACTAGACCTAGTCACACTGCAGACACTAACTGTGACTACTAGTCACACTGCAGACACTAACTGTGACTAGACCTAATCACACTGCAGACACTAACTGTGACTAGACCTAATCACACTGCAGACACTAACTGTGACTAGACCTAGTCACACTGCAGACACTAACTGTGACTAGACCTAGTCACACTGCAGACACTAACTGTGACTAGACCTAGTCACACTGCAGACACTAACTGTGACTACTAGTCACACTGCAGACACTAACTGTGACTACTAGTCACACTGCAGACACTAACTGTGACTAGACCTTGGCTAGACCTAGTCACACTGCAGACACTAACTGTGACTAGACCTTGGCTAGACCTAGTCACACTGCAGACACTAACTGTGACTAGACCTTGGCTAGACCTAGTCACACTGCAGACACTAACTGTGACTACTAGTCACACTGCAGACACTAACTGTGACTAGACCTAATCACACTGCAGACACTAACTGTGACTAGACCTAATCACACTGCAGACACTAACTGTGACTAGACCTTGACTAGACCTAGTCACACTGCAGACACTAACTGTGACTACTAGTCACACTGCAGACACTAACTGTGACTACTAGTCACACTGCAGACACTAACTGTGACTAGACCTAGTCACACTGCAGACACTAACTGTGACTAGACCTTGGCTAGACCTAGTCACACTGCAGACACTAACTGTGACTAGACCTTGGCTAGACCTAGTCACACTGCAGACACTAACTGTGACTACTAGTCACACTGCAGACACTAACTGTGACTAGACCTAATCACACTGCAGACACTAACTGTGACTACTAGTCACACTGCAGACACTAACTGTGACTAGACCTAATCACACTGCAGACACTAACTGTGACTACTAGTCACACTGCAGACACTAACTGTGACTACTAGTCACACTGCAGACACTAACTGTGACTAGACCTAGTCACACTGCAGACACTAACTGTGACTAGACCTAGTCACACTGCAGACACTAACTGTGACTAGACCTAGTCACACTGCAGACACTAACTGTGACTAGACATAGTCATACTGCAGACACTAACTGTGACTACTAGTCACACTGCAGACACTTTCTCTGCCCAAGTACCCCGAAAGGACCACTTCATGAGACGGATGACATGCAACACAACAAATATGCTGTGAACACACACACACACTGTGAAAATAGACATGCACATACACACACGTGGCGCAAATCACACAAACACACAAACGAGTGCACGCACACACACAAATGTGTGTGAACAATGTTGATCTATACTTTTAAAACCACGTAAAGTGAATGTTCAACATCAAATCTAAAGCAACAAACATGTTATTTATTTATTTCCATCTGTTATAATGTGCAGGGTGTGACCTCACTGGACGATGTGATTGGTTAATGGACGAAAGGCGATGGAGCTCTTCTGGTTCCATTCTGACAGAGGAGGCTGGTGAGGGGAGGACGGCTCATAGCTGGAATGGAAGGAATGTAATGGATGCATGAAATGCATGAAACCCATAAGCCTGTCCTCTGATTTTAAAGCGGCACCAGCCACCAGTGCACTCTGATAATGTTTCATTCAGTGTGACTGGGTCTTTAGTTGAAAAGAACATGACAGCTTCATGAAAGACTGAAAGGCAGGATTAAAAAGGGACACATTAAAAAACTGTCTGTGATCAACACTGTAAAACTAAAGGGCAGCACAGGGTGGAAGGATGAAGAGGAATGGAAGGATAGAAGGAGCGAGGGATGAATAGAGACAGACATGTTGCCTCAGGGCTCCACGGGGAGAGAGAGAGACAGAGGTGTAAGGTCGTGATCTGACTCTCACTCAAAGAGAATAAATGAAAAACGTGAAGATTTAATTCACCATCCAAACATGACTTACAGTACATCATCATGTGGTTGTGAGTGGGTATTATCATCAAATAACAGCCTTGGCAAACAGGTTCTACAGCTGCACCATCGAGAGCATCACTGCCTGGTATGGCAACTGCTCAGCCTCCGACCGCAAGGTACTACAGAGGGTAGTGTGAACGGCCCAGTATCTCACTGGGGCCAAGCTTCCTGCCATCCAGGACCTCTATACCAGGCGGTGTCAGAGGAAGGCCCTAAAAATTGTGAAAGACTCCAGCCAACCTAGTCATAGACAGTTGTCTCTGCTACCGCACAGCAAGTGGTACCAGAGCACCTAGCTTCTACCCCCAAGCCATAAGACTCCTGAACATCTAATGAAATGGCTACCCAGATGATTTGCATTGCCCCCCCCCCCCCCTCTTTTACACCGCTGATACTGTATTTTGTTATCATCTATGCATAGTCACTTTAATAACTCTACCTTCATATAGATATTACCTCAACTAACCGGTTCCCCCGCACATTGGCTCTGTACCGGTACCCCCTGTATATAGCCTCCACATTGACTCTGTACCGGTACCCCCTGTATATAGCCTCCACATTGACTCTGTACCGGTACCCCCTGTATATAGTCTCCACATTGACTCTGTACCGGTACCCCCTGTATATAGCCTCCACATTGACTCTGTACCGGTACCCCCTGTATATAGCCTCCACATTGACTCTGTACCGGTACCCCCTGTATATAGCCTCCACATTGACTCTGTACCGGTACTCCCTGTATATACCCTCCACATTGACTCTGTACCAGTAACCCCTGTATATAGCCTCCACATTGCCTCTGTACCGGTACCCCCTGTATATAGCCTCCACATTGACTCTGTACCAGTAACCCCTGTATATAGCCTCCACATTGACTCTGTACCGGTACCCCCTGTATATAGCCTCCACATTGACTCTGTACCAGTAACCCCTGTATATTGCCTCCACATTGACTCTGTACCGGTGCCCCCTGTATATAGCCTCCACATTGACTCTGTACCGGTGCCCCCTGTATATAGCCTCCACATTGACTCTGTACCGTAACACCCTGCATATAACCTCCACATTGACTCTGTACCGGTACCCCCTTGTATATAGCCTCCACATTGACTCTGTACCGGTGCCCCCTGTATATAGCCTCCACATTGACTCTGTACTGTACACCCTGTATATAGCCTCCACATTGACTCTGTACCGTAACACCCTGTATATAACCTCCACATTGACTCTGTACCGGTACCCCTCTGTATATAGCCTCCACATTGACTCTGTACCAGTACCCCCCTGTATATAGTCTCTAAGCATTTTAATTCACTGTCAGTTCTATTAACAATGGATTTGATTTGATGACCAAGCTAACAAACATTTGATGACCAAGCTAACAAACATTTGATGACCAAGCTAACAAACATTTGATGACCAAGCTAGCAAACATTTGATGACCAAGCTAGCAAACATTTGATGACCAAGCTAGCAAACATTTGATGACCAAGCTAGCAAACATTTGATGACCAAGCTAGCAAACATTTGATGACCAAGCTAGCAAACATTTGATGACCAAGCTAGCAAACATTTGATGACCAAGCTAGCAAACATTTGATGACCAAGCTAGCAAACATTTGATGAACAAGCTAGCAAACATTTGATGACCAAGCTAGCAAACATTTGATGACCAAGCTAGCAAACATTTGATGAACAAGCTAGCAAAATGTATTCATTCACTCACTGAATGACTCAGCTGTAAGTTCTGTCATTCATTCATTCTACACATTTAGCCGTCTCTCTGAAACATTAGGACAAAAGAGACCGTGGTGAATGATGGTTGAAAAGCGGCGGGGCAGCCTATTGACTGTGACACAGCTAGAACAGTCACATCAGAGATGTTCCTTCTGGGTCTAATGATTCTAATTACCAGCTGAAGAGAGCACAGAGACCAGAGATACAATCAACACTGCTGCTTCCCGCTGCCTTCCAGGACAACCGCATATATATATAAATACACACACACACACACATATACACACATATACACACAAACACACACACACACACACACACACACACACACACACACACACACACACACACACACACACACACACACACACAGACACACACAAACAGACACACACAAACAGACACACACACACACACACACACAAACAGACACACACACAAGCAAACAGACACACACACACACACACAAACAGACACACAGAGTGCTGAGCGTGACCATGGAGCACCAGAGGGTAAACAGAGAGAGAGAGGGACAGGGTTTGGCAAACACACACACACACACACACACAGACACACACACACACACACACACACTTGCTTCATGTAGAGGTGGGTAAACAGCAGAGAGAGAGGTTACTGGCCCAACAACAGCTGTCCAATTAGCTTTGTTTTGATACACTGAAACACCAACATGACAACCACACACACACACACACACAGAGACACACACACACACAGACACACACACCCACACACACACACACACACACACACACACACACACACACACACACACACACACACACACACACCCACACACACCCACACACACACAGAGAGACAGACACACACACACAGACAGCCAGACAGACAGACAGACAGAAACACACACACACACAGACACACACACACACACACACACACAGACAGACAGACAGACAGACAGAGAGAGACACACACACAGACACACACAGACACACACACACACACAAGATCAGCCCACCCCCACACATTAGCATAATTTATCATTTATAATTTCCATGAATGCACATTTTTTTGTAAACAGACAGACAGACAGACGCCAATTAATTCAGGTCTGTGGAGAATGCTGATCGGCCGCAGTGGCTATTTTATGTTCATCATCACAGGGCCCAGGCCGGTCGGGGAGTCAGCTCAGCTGCCTGTAATAAAGAGGTTAGAGCAACATGGGAGCTGTGAATCCTCAACGCTGAAGGCACAATCAAACGGCACCCGATTCCCTTTATAGTGCACTATTGTTGACCAGAGACTTACGGGACTTAGACAAATATGCTTTGAGCCCTGACCTTGCTAGAAGCATGTGTTTCAGACATAAGGTAGTGGATGGCTGCAAACTTTCTACTTTTAAACTCGGACAAAAAAGAGATGCTTGTTCTAGGTCCCAAGAAACAAAGAGATCTTCTGTTGAATCTGACAATTAATCTTAATTGGTTGTACAGTCGTCTCAAATAAAACTGTGAAGGACCTCAGCGTTACTCTGGACCCTGATCTCTCTTTTGAAGAACATATCAAGACCATTTCAATTACAGCTTTTTACCATCTACATAACATTGCAAAAATCTGAAACTTTCTGTCCAAAAATGATACAGAAAAATTAATCCATGCTTTTGTCACTTCTACGTTAGACTACTGCAATGCCCTACTTTCCGGCTACCCGGATAAAGCACTAAATAAACTTCAGTTAGTGCTAAATACGGCTGCTAGAATCCTGACTAGAACCAAAAAATGTGATCATATTACTCCAGTGCTAGCCTCTCTACACTGGCTTCCTGTCAAAGCAAAGGCTGATTTCAAGGTTTTACTGCTAACCTACAAAGCATTACGTGGGCTTGCTCCTACCTATCTCTCTGATTTGGTCCTGCCATACATACCTACACGTACGCTATGGTCACAAGACGCAGGCCTCCTAATTGTCCCTAGAATTTCTAAGCAAACAGCTGGAGGCAGGGCTTTCTCCTATAGAGCTCCATTTTTATGGAACGGTCTGCCTACCCATGTCAGAGACGCAAACTCGGTCTCAACCTTTAAGTCTTTACTGAAGACTCATCTCTTCAGTGGGTCATATGATTGAGTGTAGTCTGGCCCAGGAGTGGGAGGGTGAACGGAAAGGCTCTGGAGCAACGAACCGCACTTGCTGTCTCTGCCTGGCCGGTTCCCCTCTTTCCACTGGGATTCTCTGCCTCTAACCCTATTACAGGGGCTGAGTCACTGGCTTACTGGGGCTCTCTCATGCCGTCCCTGGAAGGGGTGCGTCACCTGAGTGGGTTTATTCACTGATGTGGTCATCCTGTCTGGTTTGGCGCCCCCCCTTGGGTTGTGCCATGGCGGAGATCTTTGTGGGCTATACTCAGCCTTGTCTCAGGATGGTAAGTTGGTGGTTGAAGATATCCCTCTAGTGGTGTGGGGGCTGTGCTTTGGCAAAGTGGGTGGGGTTATATCCTTCCTGTTTGGCCCTGTCCAGGGGCCACAGTGTCTCCTGACCCCTCCTGTCTCAGCCTCCAGTATTTATGCTGCAGTAGTTTATGTGTCGGGGGGCTAGGGTCAGTTTGTTATATCTGGAGTACTTCTCCTGTCCTATTCGGTGTTCTGTGTGAATCTAAGTGTGTGTTCTCTAATTCTCTCCTTCTCTCTTTCTTTCTCTCTCTCGGAGGACCTGAGCCCTAGGACCATGCCCAAAGACTACCTGACATGATGACTCCTTGCTGTCCCCAGTCCACCTGACCGTGCTGCTGCTTCAGTTTCAACTGTTCTGCATTATTATTATTCGACCATGCTGGTCATTTATGAACATTGGAAAATCTTGGCCATGTTCTGTTATAATCTCCACCCGGCACAGCCAGAAGAGGACTGGCCACCCCACATAGCCTGGTTCCTCTCTAGGTTTCTTCCTAGGTTTTGGCCTTTCTAGGGAGTTTTTCCTAGCCACCGTGCTTCTACACCTGCATTGCTTGCTGTTTGGGGTTTTAGGCTGGGTTTCTGTACAGCACTTTGAGATATCAGCTGATGTACGAAGGGCTATATAAATACATTTGATTTGATTTGATTTTGGTCAAACGTAGTGCACTATAAAGGGAATAGTGTGCCATTTGGGATACAGACCCTGTCCACAGCACTCTGAGCTCAGAGAGAATGAGACAGACTCTCATAATTCCTCTCACTGGTTATATCCTCCTCCTTCTTTGCAGGTAGCCTAGCGGTTAGCGCACTGGGCCAGTAACTGCAAAAAAAATCACTGGTTCAAATACCGAGTGGAAAAGGTGAAATACATCTGTTGATGTTCCTTGAGCAAAGCACTTAACTCTAATTTGATCCATGGCTGCCATACTACTATGGCTGACACTCTAAAACATCTAATTTCATTGTAACCTATCTGGTATGTGATAATAAAAAATAAAAATAAAAAATTCTCAAACGTGTTCTTCTTCTCGAACACAAAGAGATACACACCTTGGTGGAGAACACTGAGTGTGCATCCCTATTGGCCCTGTATCGAAAGAAATGCACTAGAAAGGGAAGAGGGTACCATTTGGGATGCCTGCTGAATTAATCACACATTGGTCTGTATATGCTATTTATACAAAAGTATGTGGACACCCCTTCAGATGAGTGGATTCGACTATTTCAGCCATGTTACTGACAGGTGTATACAATTAAGCACACAGCCATGCAATCTCCATAGACAAACATAGGCAGTAGAATGACCTTACTGAAGAGCTCAGTGACTTTCAACGTGGCACCGTCATAGGATGCCACCTTTCCAACAAATAAAGTTAGTCAAAATGTCTGCCCTGCTAGAACTGTAAGTGCAGTTGTTGTGAAGTGGAAACATCTAGGAGCAACAACGGCTCAGCCGCAAAGTGGTAGGCCAGGCAAGATCACAGAACGGGACCCGCCAAGTGGTGAGGCGCGCAGTGAGTAAAAATCATCTGTCCTCGGTTGTAACACTCACTACCGAGTTCCAAACTGCCTCTGGAAGCAACGTACAAGAAGTGTTTGTCAGGGGGCTTCATGAAAGGTTTTCCATGGCCCAAGCAGCCACTCACAAGCCTGAGATCACCATGAGCAATGCCAAGGATCAGCCGGAGTGGTATAAAGCTCACTGGACATAGAGGGGATCTGCATGGAGGAATGGGCCAAAATACCAGCAACAGTGTGTGAAAACCTTGAGAAGGCTTACAGAAAACATTTGACCTCTGTCATTGCCAACAAAGGGTATATAACAAAGTATTGAGATAAACTTTTGTTATTGACCAAATACTTATTTTCCACCATAATTTGCAAATAAATTCATTAAAAATCCTACAATGTGATTTTCTGGATTTTTTTTCTCAATTTGTCTGTCATAGTGGAGGTGTACCTATGATGAAAATTACAGGCCTCTCTCATCTTTTTAAGTGGGAGAACTTGCACAATTGGTGGCTGACTAAATACTTTTTTGCCCCACTGTATATGAATGCTTGGAATATTTCAATTCAGGAGAATCTCTTATAAAATGGGTTCAAATCGTGCATAGTAACCCGAGGTGTAAAAGAGTAAATAATGGCTACTTCTCAGAAGGTTTTAAACTGTCAAGAGGAGTAAAACAAGGTTGTCCACTGTCGGCATATCTATTTATTATGGCCATCGAAATGTTAGCTGTTAAAATCAGATCCAACAATAATATCAAGGGATTCGAAATCCAAGGCTTAAAACAAAGGTTTCATTGTACGCTGATGATTAATGTTTTCTTTTAAAACAACAACTTGGATCCTTCCACGGCCTCTTAGAGGATCTAGATACTTTTTCTAACCTCTCTGGATTACAACCAAATGATGATCAGTGTACTATATTACATATTGGATCACTATCACTACTATTACATTATCGTGTAGTTAACCAATAAAATAGCCTGATGGGGATGTGGACATACTCGGTATTCATATCCCGAAATAAATAAATAATCTCACTACAATACATTTTAAATAAATAGGCCTGTTTAATTTTGTCTGGCTTGCCATTCCAAATAAAATGTAATGTTCATTTATCACATGCTTTAAAAAAACTGTTCGCTAGGTGTAGGAAAGACCATAAGCAAATAGGTAAATTGGGATATGATAAAAGAGATAATCAGGATAAACTGGGATATGACCAAAGAGTTAAGAGATAGATGGGCGGAGTTGAATGGAGCTGAAGGTTGGGACTAATAACAATTAATAACAAGATACCTAAACATACTCTGCCCGTAAAGCAAATCTGGGTTGAGAACTGTTTGAAAGAGCTTGTTTGAAAGATACGGCAAATAGAAACCAAACCGGATGAACATCAGAAATAGATGGGAGAGGTTGAGGGTAGAGGAAGGACATCAGTAATAGATGGGAGAGGTTGAGGGTAGAGGAAGGACATCAGTAATAGATGGGAGAGGTTGAGGGTAGAGGAAGGACATCAGTAATAGATGGGAGAGGTTGACGGTAGAGGATGGACACCCGAAAAAGAAGGGAGAGGTTGAGGGTAGAGGATGGACATCAGTAATAGATGGGCGAGGTTGAGGGTAGAGGAAGGACATCAGTAATAGATGGGAGAGGTTGAGGGTAGAGGGTAGAGGAAGGACATCAGTAATAGATGGTTGAGGGTAGAGGAAGGACATCAGTAATAGATGGTTGAGGGTAGAGGAAGGACATCAGTAATAGGTGGTTGAGGGTAGAGGAAGGACATCAGTAATAGATGGTTGAGGGTAGAGGAAGGACATCAGTAATAGATGGTTGAGGGTAGAGGAAGGACATCAGTAATAGATGGGAGAGGTTGAGGGTAGAGGAAGGACATCAGTAATAGAAGGGAGAGGTTGAGGGTGGAGGAAGGACATCAGTAATAGATGGGAGAGGTTGAGGGTAGAGGAAGGACATCAGTAATAGATGGGAGAGGTTGAGGGTAGAGGAAGGACATCAGTAATAGATGGGAGAGGTTGAGGGTAGAGGAAGGACATCAGTAATAGATGGGAGAGGTTGAGGGTGGAGGAAGGACATCAGTAATAGATGGTTGAGGGTAGAGGAAGGACATCAGTAATAGATGGTTGAGGGTAGAGGAAGGACATCAGTAATAGATGGTTGAGGGTAGAGGAAGGACATCAGTAATAGATGGGAGAGGTTGAGGGTAGAGGAAGGACATCAGTAATAGAAGGGAGAGGTTGAGGGTGGAGGAAGGACATCAGTAATAGAAGGGAGAGGTTGAGGGTAGAGGAAGGACATCAGTAATAGATGGGAGAGGTTGAGGGTAGAGGAAGGACATCAGTAATAGATGGGAGAGGTTGAGGGTAGAGGAAGGACATCAGTAATAGATGGGAGAGGTTGAGGGTAGAGGAAGGACATCAGTAATAGATGGGAGAGGTTGACGGTAGAGGATGGACACCCGAAAAAGAAGGGAGAGGTTGAGGGTAGAGGATGGACATCAGTAATAGATGGGAGAGGTTGACGGTAGAGGATGGACACCCGAAAAAGAAGGGAGAGGTTGAGGGTAGAGGATGGACATCAGTAATAGATGGGAGAGGTTGAGGGTAGAGGAAGGACATCAGTAATAGATGGGAGAGGTTGAGGGTAGAGGAAGGACATCAGTAATAGATGGTTGAGGGTAGAGGAAGGACATCAGTAATAGATGGTTGAGGGTAGAGGAAGGACATCAGTAATAGGTGGTTGAGGGTAGAGGAAGGACATCAGTAATAGATGGTTGAGGGTAGAGGAAGGACATCAGTAATAGATGGTTGAGGGTAGAGGAAGGACATCAGTAATAGATGGGAGAGGTTGAGGGTAGAGGAAGGACATCAGTAATAGAAGGGAGAGGTTGAGGGTGGAGGAAGGACATCAGTAATAGATGGGAGAGGTTGAGGGTAGAGGAAGGACATCAGTAATAGATGGGAGAGGTTGAGGGTAGAGGAAGGACATCAGTAATAGATGGGAGAGGTTGAGGGTAGAGGAAGGACATCAGTAATAGATGGGAGAGGTTGAGGGTAGAGGAAGGACATCAGTAATAGATGGTTGAGGGTAGAGGAAGGACATCAGTAATAGATGGTTGAGGGTAGAGGAAGGACATCAGTAATAGATGGTTGAGGGTAGAGGAAGGACATCAGTAATAGATGGGAGAGGTTGAGGGTAGAGGAAGGACATCAGTAATAGAAGGGAGAGGTTGAGGGTGGAGGAAGGACATCAGTAATAGATGGGAGAGGTTGAGGGTAGAGGAAGGACATCAGTAATAGAAGGGAGAGGTTGAGGGTAGAGGAAGGACATCAGTAATAGATGGGAGAGGTTGAGGGTAGAGGAAGGACATCAGTAATAGATGGGAGAGGTTGAGGGTAGAGGAAGGACATCAGTAATAGATGGGAGAGGTTGAGGGTAGAGGAAGGACATCAGTAATAGATGGGAGAGGTTGACGGTGAGGGTGGACACCCGAAAAAGAAGGGAGAGGTTGAGGGTAGAGGAAGGACATCAGTAATAGATGGTTGAGGGTAGAGGAAGGACATCAGTAATAGATGGTTGAGGGTAGAGGAAGGACATCAGTAATAGATGGTTGAGGGTAGAGGAAGGACATCAGTAATAGATGGTTGAGGGTAGAGGAAGGACATCAGTAATAGATGGTTGAGGGTAGAGGAAGGACATCAGTAATAGAAGGGAGAGGTTGAGGGTGGAGGAAGGACATCAGTAATAGATGGGAGAGGTTGAGGGTAGAGGAAGGACATCAGTAATAGATGGGAGAGGTTGAGGGTAGAGGAAGGACATCAGTAATAGATGGGAGAGGTTGAGGGTAGAGGAAGGACATCAGTAATGGCATTGGGCATTGGAATGATGCAGACACATACATTGATGGAAGCTACAATCTATATGCGATATAAAACCCTCAGAAAATATATATAATAAACAAATATTTGTTAAAGAGAGGCTGGACATTCTCTTCTTCTCTCTTCATTGTTGTGGAAGACTAGGGTCCTTTCCAGGTAGTGTTTATGTACCTCATTGTGATAGACTAGGGTTATTTATGTACCTCATTGTGATAGACTAGGGTCCTTTCCAGGTAGTGTTTATGTACCTCATTGTGATAGACTAGGGTTATTTATGTACCTCATTGTGATAGACTGGGGTCCTTTCCAGGGCGTGTTTATGTACCTCATTGTGATAGACTAGGGTTATTTATGTACCTCATTGTGATAGACTAGGGTCCTTTCCAGGGCGTGTTTATGTACCTCATTGTGATAGACTAGGGTCATTTCCAGGTCGTATTTATGTACCTCATTGTGATAGACTAGGGTCCTTTCCAGGGCGTGTTTATGTACCTCATTGTGATAGACTAGGGTCCTTTCCAGGGCGTGTTTATGTACCTCATTGTGATAGCCTAGGGTCATTTCCAGGTCGTGTTTAAGTATCTCATTGTGATAGACTAGGGTCCTTTCCAGGGCGTGTTTATGTACCTCATTGTGGATATTCCCCTTTCTCTTCATTGTTATATTTACTCTCAGATAAGGCTTGACATCCTCAGGAGGGGAACGCTGCAGAGATGTTTAATAATGAATCAAAAGCACAAGAGGGCGAGAGACATCCTGTTTAATCTCCTGTCAATAGTCAGACAGCAGGTCCATATTCATAAATCATCTCAGAGTCTGAGTGCTGTTCTAGGATCAGATCCCACCTGTCTATATCATCTTATTCAATATTAACTAAATAGGTAAACTGATCCCAAATCAGCACTTATACTCTAAATCAACACTTGATACATTCTCAGCCTGTTTTATTCTCAGTCAGTGTCCTGACAGCAGCCACCAGACCAAAACTGTCTGGACAATAGGATATATATAACCTCAGTTAGTAAGGAAGCATGTCACTGTTAGTCTACGCCTGTTTTTTACGAAGCATTTTGACAGATAACATGTGATTTGATCATGTACAATACAAAAGACTGCGTGTATTCTGTATTGTACCTGGAGTCTGAGAAACCAACGACCAAATCTAAAAACAAGAAAAAGAGGCATTATAATAACAACATACATGAAAGGAGAGAGACAGCAGTGGGGAGTGTAGTCCCTGGGTTTGTAGAGTACACTACAGCACCTGGAACGAGCCTGGATACACCCTAAATAGCACCCTATTCCCTATATAGTGCACTACTTTTCATCAGAGGGTTATGGGCCTAGGGGCCAACGGTAGTGCACTATAAAAGGAATAGGGTGCCATTGAGGAGGCATGAAGGCTTTTTTCCAGGTGCTGTAATCTACTAGAGCACCTGCATGATAAAAGCCTGCTTTAATATCTGCCATAAAGCCAGAGGCTGCCAATGATACGGTCCACTGACTGTAATCTATTACACAAATATTTAACAAGCATGTCTACTATCAGCCTGGATCTTTATTCTGCTGTAGACATTTACTGTAAATAAGGATTATACACAAAGGGCAATAAATAAATAGAGAGAGGGTTGTATGTATGGTTTTTTTGATGTAGTAATGCTATTTTTCCACTAGGGGGAAACACAGTTATAGTAGATTAGGATGAGTATACAGGAAAGTTAGAGTAATGAAGAGAATAAGAAAAACACCACCATATGACTGTAGTTGTTTTTATGAACACATACAATTTAATTATAGTGCTCTCTTCTGCTCTCTTCACACAATGTCATCTCACTTCCCATGGCGCGGCTCCAGCATGATGGCCAAACCAACAACACATATAGATATGCATACAACGTTTATAGTCTATATATAAAATAATAAATAGACAGAGATGTCTAAATTAAATGGGGGGAGGCAGGTAGTCTAGTGGTTAGAGGGGGGAGGCAGGTAGTCTAATGGTTAGAGGATGGAGGCAGGTAGCCTAGTGGTTAGAGGATGGAGGCAGGTAGCCTAGTGGTTAGAGGGGGGAGGCAGGTAGTCTAGTGGTTAGAGGGGGAGGCAGGTAGTCTAATGGTTAGAGGATGGAGGCAGGTAGCCTAGTGGTTAGAGGGGGGAGGCAGGTAGTCTAGTGGTTAGAGGGGGAGGCAGGTAGTCTAATGGTTAGAGGATGGAGGCAGGTAGCCTAGTGGTTAGAGGATGGAGGCAGGTAGCCTAGTGGTTAGAGGGGGAGGCAGGTAGTCTAATGGTTAGAGGATGGAGGCAGGTAGCCTAGTGGTTAGAGGGGGGAGGCAGGTGGTTAGAGGGGGGAGGCAGGTAGCCTAGTGGTTAGAGGGGGAGGCAGGTAGTCTAATGGTTAGAGGGGGAGGCAGGTAGCCTAGTGGTTAGAGGATGGAGGCAGGTAGCCTAGTGGTTAGAGGGGGGAGGCAGGTAGTCTAGTGGTTAGAGGGGGGAGGCAGGTGGTTAGAGGGGGGAGGCAGGTGGTTAGAGGGGGGAGGCAGGTAGCCTAGTGGTTAGAGGGGGGAGGCAGGTAGCCTAGTGGTTAGAGGGGGAGGCAGGTAGCCTAGTGGTTAGAGGGGGGAGGCAGGTAGCCTAGTGGTTAGAGGGGGGAGGCAGGTAGCCTAGTGGTTAGAGGGGGGAGGCAGGTGGTTAGAGGGGGGAGGAAGGACATCAGTAATAGATGGTTGAGGGTAGAGGAAGGACATCAGTAATAGATGGTTGAGGGTAGAGGAAGGACATCAGTAATAGATGGGAGAGGTTGAGGGTAGAGGAAGGACATCAGTAATAGATGGGAGAGGTTGAGGGTAGAGGAAGGACATCAGTAATAGATGGGAGAGGTTGAGGGTAGAGGAAGGACATCAGTAATAGATGGGAGAGGTTGAGGGTGGAGGAAGGACATCAGTAATAGATGGTTGAGGGTAGAGGAAGGACATCAGTAATAGATGGTTGAGGGTAGAGGAAGGACATCAGTAATAGATGGTTGAGGGTAGAGGAAGGACATCAGTAATAGATGGGAGAGGTTGAGGGTAGAGGAAGGACATCAGTAATAGAAGGGAGAGGTTGAGGGTGGAGGAAGGACATCAGTAATAGAAGGGAGAGGTTGAGGGTAGAGGAAGGACATCAGTAATAGATGGGAGAGGTTGAGGGTAGAGGAAGGACATCAGTAATAGATGGGAGAGGTTGAGGGTAGAGGAAGGACATCAGTAATAGATGGGAGAGGTTGAGGGTAGAGGAAGGACATCAGTAATAGATGGGAGAGGTTGACGGTAGAGGATGGACACCCGAAAAAGAAGGGAGAGGTTGAGGGTAGAGGATGGACATCAGTAATAGATGGGAGAGGTTGACGGTAGAGGATGGACACCCGAAAAAGAAGGGAGAGGTTGAGGGTAGAGGATGGACATCAGTAATAGATGGGAGAGGTTGAGGGTAGAGGAAGGACATCAGTAATAGATGGGAGAGGTTGAGGGTAGAGGAAGGACATCAGTAATAGATGGTTGAGGGTAGAGGAAGGACATCAGTAATAGATGGTTGAGGGTAGAGGAAGGACATCAGTAATAGGTGGTTGAGGGTAGAGGAAGGACATCAGTAATAGATGGTTGAGGGTAGAGGAAGGACATCAGTAATAGATGGTTGAGGGTAGAGGAAGGAC
This sequence comes from Oncorhynchus kisutch, assembly GCF_002021735.2. NCBI lineage: Eukaryota > Metazoa > Chordata > Actinopteri > Salmoniformes > Salmonidae > Oncorhynchus > Oncorhynchus kisutch. The sequence goes on from NC_034192.2 coordinate 66,985,935, forward strand.
ATCAGTAATAGATGGGAGAGGTTGAGGGTAGAGGAAGGACATCAGTAATAGAAGGGAGAGGTTGAGGGTGGAGGAAGGACATCAGTAATAGATGGGAGAGGTTGAGGGTAGAGGAAGGACATCAGTAATAGATGGGAGAGGTTGAGGGTAGAGGAAGGACATCAGTAATAGATGGGAGAGGTTGAGGGTAGAGGAAGGACATCAGTAATAGATGGGAGAGGTTGAGGGTAGAGGAAGGACATCAGTAATAGATGGTTGAGGGTAGAGGAAGGACATCAGTAATAGATGGTTGAGGGTAGAGGAAGGACATCAGTAATAGATGGTTGAGGGTAGAGGAAGGATATCAGTAATAGATGGGAGAGGTTGAGGGTAGAGGAAGGACATCAGTAATAGAAGGGAGAGGTTGAGGGTGGAGGAAGGACATCAGTAATAGATGGGAGAGGTTGAGGGTAGAGGAAGGACATCAGTAATAGAAGGGAGAGGTTGAGGGTAGAGGAAGGACATCAGTAATAGATGGGAGAGGTTGAGGGTAGAGGAAGGACATCAGTAATAGATGGGAGAGGTTGAGGGTAGAGGAAGGACATCAGTAATAGATGGGAGAGGTTGAGGGTAGAGGAAGGACATCAGTAATAGATGGGAGAGGTTGACGGTGAGGGTGGACACCCGAAAAAGAAGGGAGAGGTTGAGGGTAGAGGATGGACATCAGTAATAGATGGGAGAGGTTGAGGGTAGAGGAAGGACATCAGTAATAGATGGGAGAGGTTGAGGGTAGAGGAAGGACATCAGTAATAGATGGTTGAGGGTAGAGGAAGGACATCAGTAATAGATGGTTGAGGGTAGAGGAAGGACATCAGTAATAGATGGTTGAGGGTAGAGGAAGGACATCAGTAATAGATGGTTGAGGGTAGAGGAAGGACATCAGTAATAGATGGTTGAGGGTAGAGGAAGGACATCAGTAATAGATGGGAGAGGTTGAGGGTAGAGGAAGGACATCAGTAATAGAAGGGAGAGGTTGAGGGTGGAGGAAGGACATCAGTAATAGATGGGAGAGGTTGAGGGTAGAGGAAGGACATCAGTAATAGATGGGAGAGGTTGAGGGTAGAGGAAGGACATCAGTAATGGCATTGGGCATTGGAATGATGCAGACACATACATTGATGGAAGCTACAATCTATATGCGATATAAAACCCTCAGAAAATAGATATAATAAACAAATATTTGTTAAAGAGAGGCTGGACATTCTCTTCTTCTCTCTTCATTGTTGTGGAAGACTAGGGTCCTTTCCAGGTAGTGTTTATGTACCTCATTGTGATAGACTAGGGTTATTTATGTACCTCATTGTGATAGACTAGGGTCCTTTCCAGGTAGTGTTTATGTACCTCATTGTGATAGACTAGGGTTATTTATGTACCTCATTGTGATAGACTGGGGTCCTTTCCAGGGCGTGTTTATGTACCTCATTGTGATAGACTAGGGTTATTTATGTACCTCATTGTGATAGACTAGGGTCCTTTCCAGGGCGTGTTTATGTACCTCATTGTGATAGACTAGGGTCATTTCCAGGTCGTGTTTATGTACCTCATTGTGATAGACTAGGGTCCTTTCCAGGGTGTGTTTATGTACCTCATTGTGATAGACTAGGGTCCTTTCCAGGGCGTGTTTATGTACCTCATTGTGATAGCCTAGGGTCATTTCCAGGTCGTGTTTAAGTATCTCATTGTGATAGACTAGGGTCCTTTCCAGGGCGTGTTTATGTACCTCATTGTGGATATTCCCCTTTCTCTTCATTGTTATATTTACTCTCAGATAAGGCTTGACATCCTCAGGAGGGGAACGCTGCAGAGATGTTTAATAATGAATCAAAAGCACAAGAGGGCGAGAGACATCCTGTTTAATCTCCTGTCAATAGTCAGACAGCAGGTCCATATTCATAAATCATCTCAGAGTCTGAGTGCTGTTCTAGGATCAGATCCCACCAGTCTATATCATCTTATTCAATATTAACTAAATAGGTAAACTGATCCCAAATCAGCACTTATACTCTAAATCAACACTTGATACATTCTCAGCCTGTTTTATTCTCAGTCAGTGTCCTGACAGCAGCCACCAGACCAAACCTGTCTGGACAATAGGATATATATAACCTCAGTTAGTAAGGAAGCATGTCACTGTTAGTCTACGCCTGTTTTTTACGAAGCATTTTGACAGATAACATGTGATTTGATCATGTACAATACAAAAGACTGCGTGTATTCTGTATTGTACCTGGAGTCTGAGAAACCAACGACCAAATCTAAAAACAAGAAAAAGAGGCATTATAATAACAACATACATGAAAGGAGAGAGACAGCAGTGGGGAGTGTAGTCCCTGGGTTTGTAGAGTACACTACAGCACCTGGAACGAGCCTGGATACACCCTAAATAGCACCCTATTCCCTATATAGTGCACTACTTTTCATCAGAGGGTTATGGGCCTAGGGGCCAACGGTAGTGCACTATAAAAGGAATAGGGTGCCATTGAGGAGGCATGAAGGCTTTTTTCCAGGTGCTGTAATCTACTAGAGCACCTGCATGATAAAAGCCTGCTTTAATATCTGCCATAAAGCCAGAGGCTGCCAATGATACGGTCCACTGACTGTAATCTATTACACAAATATTTAACAAGCATGTCTACTATCAGCCTGGATCTTTATTCTGCTGTAGACATTTACTGTAAATAAGGATTATACACAAAGGGCAATAAATAAATAGAGAGAGGGTTGTATGTATGGTTTTTTTGATGTAGTAACGCTATTTTTCCACTAGGGGGAAACACAGTTATAGTAGATTAGGATGAGTATACAGGAAAGTTAGAGTAATGAAGAGAATAAGAAAAACACCACCATATGACTGTAGTTGTTTTATGAACACATACAATTTAATTTAGACATCTCTGTCTATTTATTATTTTATATATAGACTATAAACGTTGTATGCATATCTATATGTGTTGTTGGTTTGGCCATCATGCTGGAGCCGCGCCATGGGAAGTGAGATGACATTCTGCTCTCTTCACACAATGTCATCTCACTTCCCATGGCGCGGCTCCAGCATGATGGCCAAACCAACAACACATATAGATATGCATACAACGTTTATAGTCTATATATAAAATAATAAATAGACAGAGATGTCTAAATTAAATGGGGGGAGGCAGGTAGTCTAGTGGTTAGAGGGGGGAGGCAGGTAGTCTAATGGTTAGAGGATGGAGGCAGGTAGCCTAGTGGTTAGAGGATGGAGGCAGGTAGCCTAGTGGTTAGAGGGGGAGGCAGGTAGCCTAGTGGTTAGAGGATGGAGGCAGGTAGCCTAATGGTTAGAGGATGGAGGCAGGTAGCCTAGTGGTTAGAGGGGGGAGGCAGGTAGTCTAATGGTTAGAGGATGGAGGCAGGTAGCCTAGTGGTTAGAGGATGGAGGCAGGTGGTTAGAGGGGGGAGGCAGGTAGTCTAGTGGTTAGAGGGGGAGGCAGGTAGTCTAATGGTTAGAGGGGGAGGCAGGTAGCCTAGTGGTTAGAGGGGGAGGCAGGTAGCCTAGTGGTTAGAGGGGGAGGCAGGTAGCCTAATGGTTAGAGGGGGAGGCAGGTAGCCTAGTGGTTAGAGGATGGAGGCAGGTAGCCTAGTGGTTAGAGGGGGGAGGCAGGTAGTCTAGTGGTTAGAGGGGGAGGCAGGTAGCCTAATGGTTAGAGGGGGGAGGCAGGTAGCCTAGTGGTTAGAGGGGGAGGCAGGTAGCCTAGTGGTTAGAGGGGGAGGCAGGTAGCCTAATGGTTAGAGGGGGAGGCAGGTAGCCTAGTGGTTAGAGGATGGAGGCAGGTAGCCTAGTGGTTAGAGGGGGGAGGCAGGTAGTCTAGTGGTTAGAGGGGGAGGCAGGTAGCCTAATGGTTAGAGGGGGAGGCAGGTAGCCTAGTGGTTAGAGGGGGGAGGCAGGTAGCCTAGTGGTTAGAGGGGGGAGGCAGGTAGCCTAGAGGTTAGAGGGGGGAGGCAGGTAGCCTAGTGGTTAGAGGATGGAGGCAGGTAGCCTAGTGGTTAGAGGGGGAGGCAGGTAGTCTAGTGGTTAGAGGGGGAGGCAGGTAGCCTAGTGGTTAGAGGGGGGAGGCAGGTAGCCTAGTGGTTAGAGGATGGAGGCAGGTAGCCTAGTGGTTAGAGGGGGGAGGCAGGTAGTCTAGTGGTTAGAGGGGGAGGCAGGTAGCCTAGTGGTTAGAGGGGGGAGGCAGGTAGCCTAGTGGTTAGAGGGGGAGGCAGGTAGCCTAGTGGTTAGAGGGGGAGGCAGGTAGTCTAGTGGTTAGAGGGGGGAGGCAGGTAGCCTAGTGGTTAGAGGATGGAGGCAGGTAGCCTAGTGGTTAGAGGGGGGAGGCAGGTAGCCTAGTGGTTAGAGGGGGAGGCAAGTAGCCTAGTGGTTAGAGGGGGAGGCAGGTAGCCTAGTGGTTAGAGGGGGGAGGCAGGTAGCCTAGTGGTTAGAGGATGGAGGCAGGTAGCCTAGTGGTTAGAGGGGGGAGGCAGGTAGCCTAGTGGTTAGAGGGGGAGGCAGGTAGCCTAGTGGTTAGAGGGGGGAGGCAGGTAGCCTAGTGGTTAGAGGGGGAGGAAGGTAGCCTAGTGGTTAGAGGGGGAGGCAGGTAGCCTAGTGGTTAGAGGGGGAGGCAGGTAGCCTAGTGGTTAGAGGGGGAGGAAGGTAGCCTAGTGGTTAGAGGGGGAGGCAGGTAGCCTAGTGGTTAGAGGGGGGAGGCAGGTGGTTAGAGGGGGGAGGCAGGTAGCCTAGTGGTTAGAGGGGGGTGGTAGGTAGCCTAGTGGTTAGAGGGGGAGGCAGGTAGCCTAGTGGTTAGAGGGGGGAGGCAGGTAGCCTAGTGGTTAGAGGGGGGAGGCAGGTAGCCTAGTGGTTAGAGGGGGAGGCAGGTAGCCTAGTGGTTAGAGGGGGAGGCAGGTAGCCTAGTGGTTAGAGGGGGGTGGTAGGTAGCCTAGTGGTTAGAGGGGGAGGAAGGTAGCCTAGTGGTTAGAGGGGGAGGCAGGTAGCCTAGTGGTTAGAGGGGGGAGGCAGGTGGTTAGAGGGGGAGGCAGGTAGCCTAGTGGTTAGAGGGGGAGGCAGGTAGCCTAGTGGTTAGAGGGGGAGGAAGGTAGCCTAGTGGTTAGAGGGGGAGGCAGGTAGCCTAGTGGTTAGAGGGGGGAGGCAGGTGGTTAGAGGGGGGAGGCAGGTAGCCTAGTGGTTAGAGGGGGGTGGTAGGTAGCCTAGTGGTTAGAGGGGGGTGGTAGGTAGCCTAGTGGTTAGAGGGGGAGGCAGGTAGCCTAGTGGTTAGAGGGGGGAGGCAGGTAGCCTAGTGGTTAGAGGGGGAGGAAGGTAGCCTAGTGGTTAGAGGGGGAGGCAGGTAGCCTAGTGGTTAGAGGGGGAGGCAGGTAGCCTAGTGGTTAGAGGGGGAGGAAGGTAGCCTAGTGGTTAGAGGGGGAGGCAGGTAGCCTAGTGGTTAGAGGGGGGAGGCAGGTGGTTAGAGGGGGGAGGCAGGTAGCCTAGTGGTTAGAGGGGGGTGGTAGGTAGCCTAGTGGTTAGAGGGGGAGGCAGGTAGCCTAGTGGTTAGAGGGGGGAGGCAGGTAGCCTAGTGGTTAGAGGGGGGAGGCAGGTAGCCTAGTGGTTAGAGGGGGAGGCAGGTAGCCTAGTGGTTAGAGGGGGAGGCAGGTAGCCTAGTGGTTAGAGAGGGGTGGTAGGTAGCCTAGTGGTTAGAGGGGGAGGAAGGTAGCCTAGTGGTTAGAGGGGGAGGCAGGTAGCCTAGTGGTTAGAGGGGGGAGGCAGGTGGTTAGAGGGGGGAGGCAGGTAGCCTAGTGGTTAGAGGGGGAGGCAGGTAGCCTAGTGGTTAGAGGGGGGAGGCAGGTAGCCTAGTGGTTAGAGGGGGGAGGCAGGTAGCCTAGTGGTTAGAGGGGGAGGCAGGTAGTCTAGTGGTTAGAGGGGGAGGCAGGTAGCCTAGTGGTTAGAGGGGGGAGGCAGGTAGCCTAGTGGTTAGAGGGGGGAGGCAGGTAGCCTAGTGGTTAGAGGGGGAGGCAGGTAGCCTAGTGGTTAGAGGGGGAGGCAGGTAGCCTAGTGGTTAGAGGGGGGAGGCAGGTAGCCTAGTGGTTAGAGGGGGAGGCAGGTAGCCTAGTGGTTAGAGGGGGGAGGCAGGTAGCCTAGTGGTTAGAGGATGGAGGCAGGTAGCCTAGTGGTTAGAGGGGGAGGCAGGTAGCCTAGTGGTTAGAGGGGGAGGCAGGTAGCCTAGTGGTTAGAGGGGGAGGCAGGTAGCCTAGTGGTTAGAGGGGGAGGCAGGTAGCCTAGTGGTTAGAGGGGGAGGCAGGTAGCCTAGTGGTTAGAGGGCGGAGGCAGGTAGCCTAGTGGTTAGAGGGGGAGGCAGGTATCCTAGTGGTTAGAGGGGGATGCAGGTAGCCTAGTGGTTAGAGGGGGAGGCAGGTAGCCTAGTGGTTAGAGGGGGAGGCAGGTAGCCTAGTGGTTAGAGGGGGAGGCAGGTATCCTAGTGGTTAGAGGGGGAGGCAGGTAGCCTAGTGGTTAGAGGGGGAGGCAGGTAGCCTAGTGGTTAGAGGGGGAGGCAGGTAGCCTAGTGGTTAGAGGGGGAGGCAGGTAGCCTAGTGGTTAGAGGGGGAGGCAGGTAGCCTAGTGGTTAGAGGGGGAGGCAGGTAGCCTAGTGGTTAGAGGGGGGGTGGTAGGTAGCCTAGTGGTTAGAGGGGGAGGCAGGTAGCCTAGTGGTTAGAGGGGGAGGCAGGTAGCCTAGTGGTTAGAGGGGGAGGCAGGTAGTCTAGTGGTTAGAGGGGGAGGCAGGTAGCCTAGTGGTTAGAGGGGGAGGCAGGTAGCCTAGTGGTTAGAGGGGGAGGCAGGTAGCCTAGTGGTTAGAGGAGGGAGGCAGGTAGCCTAGTGGTTAGAGGGGGAGGAAGGTAGCCTAGTGGTTAGAGGGGGAGGCAGGTAGCCTAGTGGTTAGAGGGGGAGGCAGGTAGCCTAGTGGTTAGAGGGGGAGGCAGGTAGCCTAGTGGTTAGAGGGGGAGGCAGGTAGCCTAGTGGTTAGAGGGGGGGGCAGGTAGCCTAGTGGTTAGAGGGGGAGGCAGGTAGCCTGTACAGAGGGTTCTCATTTACAAGTTGCTTCATACTTGGTATGGCATGATGTCATATCCTTTTACTGTCGGCCATTGTTGCAAATTAATGCTAGTTCGACCACTTTACGAAGCTTGTTGGTGCTTACTTACTTTTTACAAATAATCCTACAGAGGTCCACCCTGGCCTTATCCGGAAAGTTTTTCATTTATTTTACATTAACCTAGTTTTACCAAATAACACAAAATGTTTTGCAGATGGTCTCTCTCTCTGTCAAAATACAACGGTTTCCTAGAATAACCGCAGTCCCATGACTAAAGATGACAATCAGCATAAAATCCCCATTTGGGGGAAAATATCCCTTCTATTGTATTCTGTTATATTACATCATATTCACATTGTAAAAGTCTGGGGGACAATAAGCATGTGATGTCTCCTAAATGAACCAGTTAATTTCATTGACATGGCGCAGTCGTAGACTCAGCTATTATAACACAGTTAAATAAATCATAAAACAGGCTATTTTCTGTTCTTTTGGACTAAATTGTCTTGATATCATATTTCTTTTAAAGATTTTTTCTAAACAAAATATGAATGTATTTCTTTGTGATTGTGTATATTAACTAGATGTATTAGACTGGTGGCTATTGGCTAATCGATGAGTCCCGGCTAGTCTACTGTTAAAATGCATGATGGGAAAAGGAAAAGGGCAGTGTGGAGTGGAGATCGCATCATCTGTGGATCTGTTGCGTGTCAAACGGGTGCTGTTAGATTACAATATTACGTATTAGAAGTAATACCAGAGAATCTGTTCTGATGAAAAACAACTGTAAAAGCCTTTAATATAGCGTAGCAAAATGTAAAAACAGCCGGATTCGGGAAATTGCTCTATCCGAAATGATGCGGTTGCATGAGGCTTGGTGATCACAGAATCAGTAGAAGATTAAACAAACAGTTAAATGGGAAACATGATCAAAAACAGAAGCATGAGGGATGAGTGACTCGCTCGTTCCTGGCTTTCGTTCAAAATAAGTTAAGCTATAATGCAGGGTTAAAGACACATTCCGTCTCATTGTCTTCGGCATGCAGTCTCTCTCCGCTCACTACAGCTAATTTTGTTTGAATTATTATGTGGATTATAATGAATTAATACATTTTGTTGGGGTTGATGCATTTTTTTTTGCTAGTGACACTCAGATCTGTGATATTGAGTATAGAAATATACAATTTTAAAGGTCTTATTAAGCATCGAATAAATTGTTGGTTTGCCCATTTTTGTCCATTAGGCTACACTTTACAATAGACCCACCCAGCCAGGCCATTAGGCTACACTTTACAATAGACCCACCCAGCCAGGCCATTAGGCTACACTTTACAATAGACCCACCCAGCCAGGCCATTAGGCTACACTTTACAATAGACCCACCCAGCCAGGCCATTAGGCTACACTTTACAATAGACCCACCCAGCCAGGCCATTAGGCTACACTTTACAATAGACCCACCCAGCCAGGCCATTAGGCTACACTTTACAATAGACCCACCCAGCCAGGCCATTAGGCTACACTTTACAATAGACCCACCCAGCCAGGCCATTAGGCTACACTTTACAATAGACCCACCCAGCCAGGCCATTAGGCTACACTTTACAATAGACCCACCCAGCCACCCAGACATGCCATTAGGCTACACTTTACAATAGACCCACCCAGCCAGGCCATTAGGCTACACTTTACAATAGACCCACCCAGCCAGGCCATTAGGCTACACTTTACAATAGACCCACCCAGCCAGGCCATTAGGCTACACTTTACAATAGACCCACCCAGCCACCCAGCCAGGCCACTTTACAATAGACCCACCCAGCCACCCAGACAGGCCATTAGGCTACACTTTACAAGAGACCCACCCAGCCAGGCCATTAGGCTACATTTTACAATAGACCCATCCAGCCAGGCCATTAGGCTACACTTTACAATAGACCCACCCAGCCAGGCCATTAGGCTACACTTTACAATAGACCCACCCAGACAGGCCATTAGGCTACACTTTACAATAGACCCACCCAGCCAGGCCATTAGGCTACACTTTACAATAGACCCACCCAGCCAGGCCATTAGGCTACACTTTACAATAGACCCACCCAGACAGGCCACTTTACAATAGACCCACCCAGACAGGCCATTAGGCTACACTTTACAATAGACCCACCCAGCCAGGCCATTAGGCTACACTTTACAATAGACCCACCCAGCCAGGCCATTAGGCTACACTTTACAATAGACACACCCAGCCAGGCCATTAGGCTACACTTTACAATAGACCCACCCAGCCAGGCCATTAGGCTACACTTTACAATAGACCCACCCAGAAAGGCCACTTTACAATAGACCCACCCAGCCACCCAGACAGGCCACTTTACAATAGACACACCCAGCCACCCAGACAGGCCACTTTACAATAGACACACCCAGCCAGGCCATTAGGCTACACTTTACAATAGACCCACCCAGCCAGGCCATTAGGCTACACTTTACAATAGACCCACCCTGCCAGGCCATTAGGCTACACTTTACAATAGACCCACCCAGCCACCCAGACCCAGCCAGGCCACTTTACAATAGACCCACCCTGCCAGGCCATTAGGATACACTTTACAATAGACCCACCCAGCCACCCAGACAGGCCACTTTACAATAGACCCACCCAGCCAGGCCATTAGGCTACACTTTACAATAGACCCAGCCTGCCAGGCCATTAGGCTACACTTTACAATAGACCCACCCAGCCACCCAGACAGGCCACTTTACAATAGACCCACCCAGCCAGGCCATTAGGCTACACTTTACAATAGACCCACCCAGCCACCCAGCCAGGCCACTTTACAATAGACCCACCCAGCCACCCAGACAGGCCATTAGGCTACACTTTACAAGAGACCCACCCAGCCAGGCCATTAGGCTACATTTTACAATAGACCCATCCAGCCAGGCCATTAGGCTACACTTTACAATAGACCCACCCAGCCAGGCCATTAGGCTACACTTTACAATAGACCCACCCAGCCAGGCCATTAGGCTACACTTTACAATAGACCCACCCAGACAGGCCACTTTACAATAGACCCACCCAGCCACCCAGACAGGCCACTTTACAATAGACACACCCAGCCACCCAGACAGGCCACTTTACAATAGACACACCCAGCCAGGCCATTAGGCTACACTTTACAATAGACCCACCCAGCCAGGCCATTAGGCTACACTTTACAATAGACCCACCCTGCCAGGCCATTAGGCTACACTTTACAATAGACCAACCCAGCCACCCAGACCCAGCCAGGCCACTTTACAATAGACCCACCCTGCCAGGCCATTAGGATACACTTTACAATAGACCCACCCAGCCACCCAGACAGGCCACTTTACAATAGACCCACCCAGCCAGGCCATTAGGCTACACTTTACAAAATACCCAGCCTGCCAGGCCATTAGGCTACACTTTACAATAGACCCACCCAGCCACCCAGACAGGCCACTTTACAATAGACCCACCCAGCCAGGCCATTAGGCTATACTTTACAATAGACCCACCCAGCCACCCAGCCAGGCCACTTTACAATAGACCCACCCAGCCACCCAGACAGGCCATTAGGCTACACTTTACAAGAGACCCACCCAGCCAGGCCATTAGGCTACATTTTACAATAGACCCATCCAGCCAGGCCATTAGGCTACACTTTACAATAGACCCACCCAGCCAGGCCATTAGGCTACACTTTACAATAGACCCACCCAGCCAGGCCATTAGGCTACACTTTACAAGAGACCCACCCAGCCAGGCCATTAGGCTACACTTTACAATAGACCCACCCAGCCAGGCCATTAGGCTACACTTTACAATAGACCCACCCTGCCAGGCCATTAGGCTACACTTTACAATAGACCCATCCAGCCAGGCCATTAGGCTACACTTTACAATAGACCCACCCAGCCAGGCCATTAGGCTACACTTTACAATAGACCCACCCAGACAGGCCATTAGGCTACACTTTACAATAGACCCACCCAGCCAGGCCATTAGGCTACACTTTACAATAGACCCACCCAGCCAGGCCATTAGGCTACACTTTACAATAGACCCACCCAGCCAGGCCATTAGGCTACACTTTACAATAGACCCACCCAGACAGGCCACTTTACAATAGACCCACCCAGACAGGCCATTAGGCTACACTTTACAATAGACCCACCCAGCCAGGCCATTAGGCTACACTTTACAATAGACCCACCCAGCCAGGCCATTAGGCTACACTTTACAATAGACACACCCAGCCAGGCCATTAGGCTACACTTTACAATAGACCCACCCAGCCAGGCCATTAGGCTACACTTTACAATAGACCCACCCAGACAGGCCACTTTACAATAGACCCACCCAGCCACCCAGACAGGCCACTTTACAATAGACACACCCAGCCACCCAGACAGGCCACTTTACAATAGACACACCCAGCCAGGCCATTAGGCTACACTTTACAATAGACCCACCCAGCCAGGCCATTAGGCTACACTTTACAATAGACCCACCCTGCCAGGCCATTAGGCTACACTTTACAATAGACCCACCCAGCCACCCAGACCCAGCCAGGCCACTTTACAATAGACCCACCCTGCCAGGCCATTAGGATACACTTTACAATAGACCCACCCAGCCACCCAGACAGGCCACTTTACAATAGACCCACCCAGCCAGGCCATTAGGCTACACTTTACAATAGACCCAGCCTGCCAGGCCATTAGGCTACACTTTACAATAGACCCACCCAGCCACCCAGACAGGCCACTTTACAATAGACCCACCCAGCCAGGCCATTAGGCTACACTTTACAATAGACCCACCCAGCCACCCAGCCAGGCCACTTTACAATAGACCCACCCAGCCACCCAGACAGGCCATTAGGCTACACTTTACAAGAGACCCACCCAGCCAGGCCATTAGGCTACATTTTACAATAGACCCATCCAGCCAGGCCATTAGGCTACACTTTACAATAGACCCACCCAGCCAGGCCATTAGGCTACACTTTACAATAGACCCACCCAGCCAGGCCATTAGGCTACACTTTACAATAGACCCACCCAGACAGGCCACTTTACAATAGACCCACCCAGCCAGGCCACTTTACAATAGACACACCCAGCCACCCAGATAGGCCACTTTACAATAGACACACCCAGCCAGGCCATTAGGCTACACTTTACAATAGACCCACCCAGCCAGGCCATTAGGCTACACTTTACAATAGACCCACCCTGCCAGGCCATTAGGCTACACTTTACAATAGACCAACCCAGCCACCCAGACCCAGCCAGGCCACTTTACAATAGACCCACCCTGCCAGGCCATTAGGATACACTTTACAATAGACCCACCCAGCCACCCAGACAGGCCACTTTACAATAGACCCACCCAGCCAGGCCATTAGGCTACACTTTACAATAGACCCAGCCTGCCAGGCCATTAGGCTACACTTTACAATAGACCCACCCAGCCACCCAGACAGGCCACTTTACAATAGACCCACCCAGCCAGGCCATTAGGCTATACTTTACAATAGACCCACCCAGCCACCCAGCCAGGCCACTTTACAATAGACCCACCCAGCCACCCAGACAGGCCATTAGGCTACACTTTACAAGAGACCCACCCAGCCAGGCCATTAGGCTACATTTTACAATAGACCCATCCAGCCAGGCCATTAGGCTACACTTTACAATAGACCCACCCAGCCAGGCCATTAGGCTACACTTTACAATAGACCCACCCAGCCAGGCCATTAGGCTACACTTTACAAGAGACCCACCCAGCCAGGCCATTAGGCTACACTTTACAATAGACCCACCCAGCCAGGCCATTAGGCTACACTTTACAATAGACCCACCCTGCCAGGCCATTAGGCTACACTTTACAATAGACCCACCCAGCCACCCAGATAGGCCACTTTACAATAGACACACCCAGATAGGCCACTTTACAATAGACACACCCAGCCAGGCCATTAGGCTACACTTTACAATAGACCCACCCAGCCAGGCCATTAGGCTACACTTTACAATAGACACACCCAGCCACCCAGCCAGGCCACTTTACAATAGACCCACCCAGCCAGGCCATTAGGCTACACTTTACAATAGACCCACCCAGCCACCCAGACAGGCCATTAGGCTACACTTTACAATAGACCCACCCAGCCAGGCCATTAGGCTACACTTTACAATAGACACACCCAGCCAGGCCATTAGGCTACACTTTACAATAGACCCACCCAGCCAGGCCATTAGGCTACACTTTACAATAGACCCACCCAGCCACCCAGCCAGGCCACTTTACAATAGACCCACCCAGCCAGGCCATTAGGCTACACTTTACAATAGACCCACCCAGCCACCCAGACAGGCCATTAGGCTACACTTTACAATAGACCCACCCAGCCAGGCCATTAGGCTACACTTTACAATAGACCCACCCAGCCAGGCCATTAGGCTACACTTTACAATAGACCCACCCTGCCAGGCCATTAGGCTACACTTTACAATAGACCCACCCAGCCACCCAGACAGGCCACTTTACAATAGACACACCCAGCCAGGCCATTAGGCTACACTTTACAATAGACCCACCCAGCCAGGCCATTAGGCTACACTTTACAATAGACCCACCCAGCCAGGCCACTTTACAATAGACCCACCCAGCCAGGCCATTAGGCTACACTTTACAATAGACCCACCCAGCCACCCAGACAGGCCATTAGGCTACACTTTACAATAGACCCACCCAGCCAGGCATTTAGGCTACACTTTACAATAGACACACCCAGCCAGGCCATTAGGCTACACTTTACAATAGACCCACCCAGCCAGGCCATTAGGCTACACTTTACAATAGACCCACCCAGCCACCCAGCCAGGCCACTTTACAATAGACCCACCCAGCCAGGCCATTAGGCTACACTTTACAATAGACCCACCCAGCCACCCAGCCAGGCCACTTTACAATAGACCCACCCAGCCACCCAGACAGGCCATTAGGCTACACTTTACAAGAGACCCACCCAGCCAGGCCATTAGGCTACATTTTACAATAGACCCATCCAGCCAGGCCATTAGGCTACACTTTACAATAGACCCACCCAGCCAGGACATTAGGCTACACTTTTCAATAGACCCACCCAGCCAGGCCATTAGGCTACACTTTACAATAGACCCACCCAGCCAGGCCATTAGGCTACACTTTACAATAGACCCACCCAGCCAGGCCATTAGGCTACACTTTACAATAGACCCACCCTGCCAGGCCATTAGGCTACACTTTACAATAGACCCACCCAGCCAGGCCATTAGGCTACACTTTACAATAGACCCACCCAGCCACCCAGCCAGGCCACTTTACAATAGACCCACCCAGCCAGGCCATTAGGCTACACTTTACAATAGACCCACCCAGCCACCCAGACATGCCATTAGGCTACACTTTACAATAGACCCACCCAGCCAGGCCATTAGGCTACACTTTACAATAGACACACCCAGCCAGGCCATTAGGCTACACTTTACAATAGACCCACCCAGCCAGGCCATTAGGCTACACTTTACAATAGACCCACCCAGCCACCCAGCCAGGCCACTTTACAATAGACCCACCCAGCCAGGCCATTAGGCTACACTTTACAATAGACCCACCCAGCCACCCAGACAGGCCATTAGGCTACACTTTACAATAGACCCACCCAGCCAGGCCATTAGGCTACACTTTACAATAGACCCACCCAGCCAGGCCATTAGGCTACACTTTACAATAGACCCACCCAGCCACCCAGACAGGCCACTTTACAATAGACACACCCAGCCAGGCCATTAGGCTACACTTTACAATAGACCCACCCAGCCACCCAGACAGGCCACTTTACAATAGACCCACCCAGCCAGGCCATTAGGCTACACTTTACAATAGACCCACCCAGCCAGGCCATTAGGCTACACTTTACAATAGACCCACCCAGCCAGGCCATTAGGCTACACTTTACAATAGACCCACCCTGCCAGGCCATTAGGCTACACTTTACAATAGACCCACCCAGCCAGGCCATTAGGCTACACTTTACAATAGACCCACCCTGCCAGGCTATTAGGCTACACTTTACAATAGACCCACCCAGCCAGGCCATTAGGCTACACTTTACAATAGACCCACCCTGCCAGGACATTAGGCTACACTTTACAATAGACCCACCCAGCCACCCAGACAGGCCACTTTACAATAGACCCACCCAGCCAGGCCATTAGGCTACACTTTACAATAGACCCACCCTGCCAGGCCATTAGGCTACACTTTACAATAGACCCACCCAGCGACCCAGACAGGCCACTTTACAATAGACCCACCCAGCCAGGCCATTAGGCTACACTTTACAATAGACCCACCCAGCCAGGCCATTAAGCTACACTTTACAATAGACCCACCCAGCCACCCAGCCAGTCCACTTTACAATAGACCCACCCAGCCACCCAGATAGGGCATTAGGCTACACTTTACAATAGACCCACCCAGCCAGGCCATTAGGCTACACTTTACAATAGACCCACCCAGCCAGGCCATTAGGCTACACTTTACAATAGACCCACCCAGCCAGGCCATTAGGCTACACTTTTACAATAGGACTCATCTCTGACTGACCTGCAGCATCCATCAGTAGTCTAACAAATCTGGGAATTTGTCACACCTAGCCGAGCTATTATATTATCCTTTTGTGAATTAATGGAGGTGTGAATGTTTCTGTCCGAGAGTCTCTCTCCTATCACGCTACAGTCCTGCATCAGGCCCAACAAACAAACAAAAACAGCTGGCAGTTGGCACTGGAGTTGAGAGATACATTTGGTAAATACAATGGCGCAAATACACTTGACATGTGGACTGATCATTTTCTAAAGATAGGATACGTGTGCCTTACAGCCCATTACATAAGCAAAGAATAGATGTTATCCAAAACTGCAGATCACATACGGCCAGATATTGTGGATATTGTTGATTTTCTGTCACATCTTGATCTGTTTCACCTGTCTTGTGCTTGTCTGGGGAAGCAACGAGGGATGTGGAAGACTTTTGTCGCCGCTGTGACAACTGCACAGCCCCCCGGGCCTCTCTCATGCTCAGCTCCAACAGTTCCAAGTGGGGGCTCCCATGGAGAGGGTGGGAGTGGATGTAGTTGGGCCGTTCCCCACCACAGACAGTGGAAACCGCTCAGTGCTCACGGCCACGGACTATTTCACAAAATGTCCCGAGGCCCATGCGGAGTCCATCCACAGCGACCAAGGCAGAAACTTTGAGTCCAGTGTGTTCGCCACCATGTGTGAGAGGCTGGGTATGTCCCGCACTACTCCTCTCCATCCTCAAAGTGAGGGCCTTGTGGAGCTTGGACAGCAGCTGGCCATCGTCTCTGCCAAACACCAGCGTGACTGGGACAAGCACTTTCCCATGGTCCTCATGGCATGCCGCTCCGCTGTCCAAGACCTCCTGTACGCCTGCCCTCCTCATGCTGGGGAGAGAGATCCGCACCCCTGCGGAAATGGCATTTGGTCGGCCCCTGGATAGCCCTCATGTTCCCCCGGGGCCGGAGTATGCCCGGAGACTCCGAGACCTCCTGGAGACAGCCCACGGGGCTAGCCCCCTGCCACGGATTGAGCCCCCTGTTTCATATCTGGATACTCTGTGACCATCACGGCCACGCAGGGAAAGGAGACCTCCAGGTCGCCCCAGACACTTTGTTTATTCCCTCGGGAATGAGGGACTTTGTGGTGGTGGGGGCTGTGTAGCGACCCGCACAGACAGCTGTGTGTTATGTGTTAGGCTATTAGTGGGTTGTGTTGTACTTACCAGTTCCCAGTGTTCGCGGGGTCCGACGTGCCAATCAACCTGCTATCTGCCAATCACGGGAATGCTAGGAATGTTCTGATGCTGGGCATCCTGGTGGTTGGCGGAGCGGCGTGGAGGGGGGTTGGGCAGGGGGATGGAGCATTGGAAGTTAAGACCAGGTTTAGCCTTTGTTCTCTCTCTTACGTCTGGCCTTCACAAGAGAAGGTCACGGTTGTTTTACAGGGTGTCCTTCATTTATTTGCTGTGGGCTACGGCCAAACAGTAGCCTGTGTAAAGTTGGGGTAATAAACCATAAATTCGTAAACTCAACCCTCTGTCTGGACAATTGATCCTTTATGATCTAGTCAGGTCATTACAGTATGAATAAATTCATCAAAATAACTTTTTTTAATGAAAATATGTCAATCATTATTTGATTACAGTACCAGGCAAAGTTTGGACACACCTCACACTCATTCAAGGGTTTTTCTGAATGTTTTACATTGTAGAACAATAGTGAAGACATCGAAACTATGAAATAACGCATATGGAATCATGTAGTAACCAAAAAAATGTTTAACAAATCCAAAATATATTTTAGATTTTAGATTCTTCAAAGTAGCCACCCGTTGCCGTGATAACAGTTAGCCCCTCCATTTGAGTATTCACTTTAACTTAACAGCCCTTCACTGACATAGAGGTAGGTTATTTAAAGAGTGTTGGGCTGATGAGACAGTGGATTGGGCTGATGAGACAGTGGATTGGGCTGATAAGACACAGTCAGATGGTACAGAGTAAATAGCCATTTCAACATCATCGATGTATTTGTAACTTGTGGAATAGACACTGGAATGCGATTTTAACCAATCATATAGAACATTCCATATCTATCTATCTAGAGTCCTTTACTGTAATATAGAACGTTCCATATCTATCTATTTATCTATCTATCTATCTATCTATCTGGAGTCCTTTACTGTAATATAGAACGATCCAGATCTATCTGATTGTCCCGCCCTGGCCATAGAGAGGCTTTTTATTCTCTATTTTGGTTAGGCCAGGGTGTGACTAGGGTGTGACTAGGGTGTGCATTCTATGTCCTGGCCATAGAGAGGCTTTTTATTCTCTATTTTGGTTAGGCCAGGGTGTGACTAGGGTGTGACTAGGGTGTGCATTCTATGTCCTGGCCATAGAGAGGCTTTTTATTCTCTATTTTGGTTAGGCCAGGGTGTGACTAGGGTGGTCATTCTATGTCCTGGCCATAGAGAGGCTTTTATTCTCTATTTTGGTTAGGCCAGGGTGTGACCAGGGTGTGACTAGGGTGGGCATTCTATGTCCTTTTTTCTATGTGTTGTATTTCTATGTCTTGGCCTGGTATGGTTCTCAATCAGGGACAGCAGTCTATCGTTTTCTCTGATTGAGAACCGTACTTAGGTACCCTTTCCCCCCACCAGTTTTGTGGGAAGTTAACTTTGACTTTGTTCAGGGCAGGGGTTGGTTTTGTTCTTTGTTTTGTCGGTGTCATTTTTAATTTAAAAAAAATGTACGCTTACCTTGCTGCACCTTGGTCCTTCAGCCAGCCGTGACACTGATGTTGTGCTGCTTATCTTATCACAACACTATGACATCCAGTTGAGATGCCAAGTCAAATTATTTATGAAAGGATGTCTTTGTGTGTATTTGTTTGACATCATTATCGTTGCCACAAACAGACTTTCCATCAAATGGACTCTAGCATTTTTTTAACTGCCTTTATTTAACCAGGCAAGTCAGTTAAAAACAAATTCTTATTTTCAATGACGGCCCAGGAACAGTGGGTTAACTGCCTGTTCAGGGGCAGAACAACAGATTTGTACCTTGTCAGCTCGGGGGTTTGAACTTGCAACCTTCTGGTTACTAGTCCAACGCTCTAACCACTAGGCTACCCTGCTGCCCCATTAGGTTTTTTATATATTTTTATTTTATTTATCCGTTATTTTACCAGGTAAGTTGACTGAGAACACGTTCTCATTTGCAGCAACGACCTGGGGAATAGTTACAGGGGAGAGGAGGGGGATTAATGAGCCAATTGTAAACTGGGGATTATTAGGTGACCATGATGGTTTGAGGGCCAGATTGGGAATTTAGCCAGGACACCGGGGTTAACACCCCTACTCTTACGATAAGTGCCATGGGATCTTTAATGACCTCAGAGAGTCAGGACACCCGTTTAACGTCCCATCCGAACGACGGCACCCTACACAGGGCAGTGTCCCCAATCACTGCCCTGGGGCATTGGGATATTCAAGGTTACAGCATTATGTATATATTAGGATCCCCATTAGCTTTTGTGAAAGCAGCAGCTGCTCTCCCCGTGGTCCACACAAAACACTGAAACATGACATAACACAGAACATGAATAGCCAAGAACAGAACTACATACATTTACAAATAGGAATAATTAAGGTTTATAAAGAATTTACAGGTGCTGGATCTTAATTTGAGCCAGTTTGCTACAGCAGGAAAATAATCCTGCAGCAACAGGACATTTCAATTATGATGTGGATTATAATTCATGGACTTTTTTGTCGGGGTTGAAACATTTTTCATCAGGGCAAATCAAGTCTAAAATTTGAAAGTGGTAATGACAAATTATTGCATTTGATTAAGAAAATCAAATGCACCATGCATTTATGGTGCATTTCCTGTTGTGGAGGGACATTCTCAGCAACAAAAGAATGATCAAATGAAGATCCTACATCTGTATTTGGTGTTTTACTGCCGCTTCAATAACACTACAATTGCCTCTCAAAACATCTTCTCCATCCGATATTAATCACATGTTTTAACCTCAAGGACCATAATGTTTCTCTACGAAACTGAACATCAACGTTAGGGTAGAGATGAGGCCAGCAATAGACTTGGGGAAAGTTCCGGCCTAAAGCAATTTTGGGGGGGGGACTGCGTGACTTACATGTTCAAACGTGTGTGTGTGTGTGTGACAGAGAGATTGGGTGAGGGAGAGAGAGATTGGGAGAGAGAGAGAGACAGACAGAGACATCATATGACAACCTAAGCATGAGATGTTATCAGCCGTGAGTAAGACAGCACTGTCCACTGTTTAGTGAACTTGTTTTCTCCTCTGTATTTCTCTCTCTTGCTCTCGTGCGCTCTCGCTCTCTCTCGCTCTCTCTCTCTCTCTCTCTCTCTTTCTTTCTTTCTTTCTTTCTTTCTTTCTTTCTTTCTCACTCTTTCTTTCTTTCTTTCTCTCCAAAATATCAGCCAGGAAGCATAGGAACTGAGAAGTGGTCTGTGGTCACCACCTGCAGAACCACTCCTTTATTGGGGGTGTCTTGCTAATTGCCTATAATTTCCACCTGTTGTCTATTTCATTTGCACAACAGCATGTGAAATGTATTGTCAATCAGTGTTGCTTCCTAAGTGGACAGTTTGATTTCACAGAAGTGTGATTGACTTGGAGTTACATTGTGTTGTTTAAGTGTTCCCTTTATTTTTTTTGAGCAGTGTATATATATATATATATATAGTGGGGGGAAAAAGTATTTAGTCAGCCACCAATTGTGCAAGTTCTCCCACTTAAAAAGATGAGAGAGGCCTGTAATTTTCATCATAGGTACACTTCAACTATGACAGACAAAATGAGAAACAATCCAGAAAATCACATTGTAGGATTTTAATTTATTTATTTGCAAATTATGGTGGAAAATAAGTATTTGGTCACCTACAAACAAGCAAGATTTCTGGCTCTCACAGACCTGTAACTTCTTCTTTAAGAGGCTCCTCTGTCCTCCACTCGTTACCTGTATTAATGGCACCTGTTTGAACTTGTTATCAGTATAAAAGACACCTGTCCACAACCTCAAAGAGTCACACTCCAAACTCCACTATGGCCAAGACCAAAGAGCTGTCAAAGGACACCAGAAACAAAATTGTAGACCTGCACCAGGCAGGTCTAAGAAGACTGAATCTGCAATACGGATGGGAAGACTGAATCTGGGAAGACTGAATCTGCAATACGTAAGCAGCTTGGTTTGAAGAAATCAACCGTGGGAGCAATTATTAGGAAATAGAAGACATACAAGACCACTGATAATCTTGCTCGATCTGGGGCTCCACCAGGACGACTGATCCGTATAGATGATCCAGAAGATGATTGGGAGAATGTCATATGGTCAGATGAAACTTGATGAACTTTTTGGTAAAAACTCAACTCGTCGTGTTTGGAGGACAAATAATTCTGAGTTGCATCCAAAGAACACCATACCTACTGTGAAGCATGGGGGTGGAAACATCATGCTTTGGGGCTGTTTTTCTGCAAAGGAAGGAGTGGCTTCGTAAGAAGCATTTCAAGGTCCTGGAGTTGCCCAGCCAGTCTCCAGATCTCCACCCCATAGAAAATCTTTGGAGGGAGTTGAAAGTCCGTGCTGCCCAGCAACACCCCCAAACATCACGGCTCTAGAGGAGATCTGCATGGAGGAATGGGCCAAAATACCAGCAACAGTGTGTGAAAACCTTGTGGAGGCTTACAGAAAACGTTTGACCTCTGTCATTGCCAACAAAGGGTATATAACAAAGTATTGAGAAACTTTTGTTTGACCAAATACTTATTTTCCACCATAATTTGCAAATAAATTCATAAAAAATCCTACAATGTGATTTTCTGGATTTTTTTCTTCTTATTTTGTCTGTCATAATTGAAGTGTACCTATGATGAAAATTACAGGCCTCTCTCATCTTTTTAAGTGGGAGAACTTACACAATTGGTGGCTGACTAAATACTTTTTGCCCCACTGTGTATATATATACAGTGTCGTAACAATGTACAAATGGTTAAAGTACACAAGGGAAAATAAGCATAAATATGGGTTGTATTTAAAATGGTGTTTGTTCTTCACTGGTTGCCCTTTTGTGGCAACAGGTCACAAATATTGCTGCTGTGATGGCACACTGTGGAATTTCACCCAGTAGATATGGGAGTTTATCAAAATTGGATTTGTTTTCTAGTTCTTTGTGGATCTGTGTAATCTGAGGGAAATATGTCTCTGTAATATGGTCATACATTGGGCAGGAGGTTAGGAAGTGCAGCTCAGTTTCCACCTCATTTTGTGGGCAGTGAGCACATAACCTTTCTCTTGAGAGCCATGTCTGCCTACGGCGGCCTTTCTCAATAGCAAGGCTATGCTCACTGAGTCTGTACATAGTCAAAGCTTTCCTTTAGTTTGGGTCAGTCACAGTGGTCAGGTATTCTGCCGCTGTGTACTCTCTGTTTAGGGTCAGTCACAGTGGTCAGGTATTCTGCCGCTGTGTACTCTCTGTTTAGGGTCAGTCACCGTGGTCAGGTATTCTGCCGCTGTGTACTCTCTGTTTAGGGCCGAATAGCATTCTAGTTTGCTCTGTTTTTTTTGTTAATTCTTTCTTTCTTTTTTTTATTTTCTTTCTTTTTGTGTCTCTCTGTCTCTCTCTGTCTCTCTCTCGGTCTCTCTCTCCCTCTCTCTCTCTCTCTGTCTCTCTCTCTCTGTGTCTCTGTGTCTCTCTGTCTCTCTCTTTGTCTCTTTGTCTCTGTCTGTCTGTCTTTGTGTGTGTCTCTCTCTCTCTCGTCTCTCTCTGTGTGTCTCTCTCTCTCTCTCTCTATTCTTTGTCCTCCATACAGATCATATCAAATTACATGTACAGGAACATATGCATTGTAATTATTCAATTAAATTAGCTGTCTCTCTCTCTCTCTCACTGTCTCTCTGTTTCTCTCAATCTCTGTCTATGCTCACTGAGTCTGTACATAGTCAAAGATTTCATACATTTTGTGTCAGGAATTATGCCGCTGTGTATTCTATGTTTAGGGCCAATTCTTTCCAAGGAATGCTAACACATGCTAACATAAGTAACCATGGTGGCATAGCAGTTCAGACGTCTTTTGTCCTCGTCTTGTCGTGTCCTGTATATATATATATTTACAACTTTTTTTTATTTTTATTTTCCATCAACTCATCTTCAAAACACTCTCCTGCAACCCGCCTCACCAATTTATATTTATAAAAAAGTATTATTTACCTCAAATCTGTAATCCTCCAAGAAGCTAGCCAGAAACTCCAAGAAGCTAGCCTGAAACTAGTCAGAAGCTAGCCAGAAGCTAGCCTGAAACTAGCCAGAAGCTAGCCAGAAACTCCAAGAAGCTAGCCTGAAACTAGCCAGAAGCTAATCAGAAGCTAGTTAGCTTCTTTACTGGCAAATCGTTAGTATTCAGCTAACCACGGTTTGTGGTCATCAACTATCCTTTAGCTCGAAAATCTATCGCCAGTTCTGTACGGCGCAGCGCGGCTCGGAACGGAACATACCGGACCAATTTTTCTCTCATGTCCCTGGATTTCGACTGCTCTCTGGACATTCATACCCGGATCTCACAGCTAGCTAGCTGCTATCCGTGTGACTATCGGCCTTCTTCGATTCCGGAGCAAACATCAATTATACCGGAGCTAGCCAGCTCCGTCAATCACTCCTGGGCTGCAGTCACCTATCCGGACCCGTTTTGCTGCCTACGCGGAGCCCCACCGGGCCTTCACGGCTGGACTGCCGACGTTGTCTACCCGAAGGAGTTGTCCGGCTGGCTCCTCCGTCGCGAAGTTGCCTGAACGCCCATCTGCGGCCTGCTAACCGTTAGCTGTCTTACCGGCTGCTATCTGAATAGACAATCGGACAATTTATTTATTTTTATTATTATTATGTTTTCTTCTTGGGCCTCTATGGCTATATCTATTGTTTTTATTTTTGTTGTTGTTGTGTGATTTGGATTGGTCCCCTCTACCACACGGAACCACACTGATCTACTGACGGAACGCAAGAGGTGGCTAACAGCAGACCTCTATCCTATGCTGGCTTGCTGCCGATGGCCTGGCTAGCTGTCTAGATCACCGTGATCCCCGGCCAACCTCTCCGCTCACTGGACCCTTTTGATCGCTTGACTAAGCATGCCTCTCCTTAATGTCAATATGTCTTGTCCATTGCTGTTCTGGTTAGTGTTTATTGGCTTATTTCACTGTAGAGCCTCTAGTCCTGCTCACTATACCTTATCCAACCTATTAGTTCCACCACCCACACATGCAATGACATCTCCTGGTTTCAATGATGTTTCTAGAGACAATATCTCTCTCTTCATCACTCAATACCTAGGTTTACCTCCACTGTATTCACATCCTACCATACCTTTGTCTGTACATTATACCTTGATGCTATTTTATCGCCCCCAGAAACCTCCTTTTACTCTATGTTCCAGACGTTCTAGACGACCAATTCTCATAGCTTTTAGCCGTACCCTTATTCTACTCCTCCTATGTTCCTCTGACGATGTAGAGGTGAATCCAGGCCCTGCAGTGCCTAGCTCCACTCCTATTCCCCAGGCGCTCTCTTTTGACGACTTCTGTAACCGTAATAGCCTTGGTTTCATGCATGTTAACATTAGAAGCCTCCTCCCTAAGTTTGTTCTATTCACTGCTTTAGCACACTCTGCCAACCCGGATGTTCTAGCTGTGTCTGAATCCTGGCTTATGAAGACCACCAAAAATTCTGAAATTTTAATTCCAAACTACAACATTTTCAGACAAGATAGAACTGCCAAAGGGGGCGGTGTTGCAATCTACTGCAAAGATAGCCTGCAGAGTTCTGTCCTACTATCCAGGTCTGTACCCAAACAATTTGAACTTCTACTTTTAAAAATCCACCTCTCTAAAAACAAGTCTCTCACCGTTGCCGCCTGCTATAGACCACCCTCTGCCCCCAGCTGTGCTCTGGACACCATATGTGAACTGATTGCCCCCCATCTATCTTCAGAGTTCGTGCTGCTAGGCGACCTAAACTGGAACATGCTTAACACCCCAGCCATCCTAAAATCTAAACTTGATGCCCTCAATCTCACACAAATTATCAATGAACCTACCAGGTACCTCCCCAAAGCCTTAAACACGGGCACCCTCATAGATATCATCCTAACCAACTTGCCCTCTAAATACACCTCTGCTGTCTCCAACCAAGATCTCAGCGATCACTGCCTCATTGCCTGCATCCGTAATGGGTCAGCGGTCAAACGACCTCCACTCATCACTGTAAAACGCTCCCTGAAACACTTCTGCGAGCAGGCCTTTCTAATCGACCTGGCCGGGGTATCCTGGAAGGATATTGATCTCATCCCGTCAGTAGAGGATGCCTGGATATTTTTTTTAAATGCCTTCCTAACCATCTTAAATAAACATGCCCCATTCAAGAAATTTAGAACCAGGAACAGATATAGCCCTTGGTTCTCCCCAGACCTGACTGCCCTTAACCAACACAAAAACATCCTATGGCGTTCTGCATTAGCATCGAACAGCCCCCGTGATATGCAGCTGTTCAGGGAAGCTAGAAACCATTATACACAGGCAGTTAGAAAAGCCAAGGCTAGCTTTTTCAAGCAGAAATTTGCTTCCTGCAACACTAACTCAAAAAAGTTCTGGGACACTGTAAAGTCCATGGAGAATAAGAACACCTCCTCCCAGCTGCCCACTGCACTGAAGATAGGAAACACTGTCACCACTGATAAATCCACCATAATTGAGAATTTCAATAAGCATTTTTCTACGGCTGGCCATGCTTTCCACCTGGCTACTCCTACCCCGGACAACTGCACTGCACCCCCAACAGCAACTCGCCCAAGCCTTCCCCATTTCTCCTTCTCCCAAATCCATTCAGCTGATGTTCTGAAAGAGCTACAAAATCTGGACCCCTACAAATCAGCCGGGCTAGACAATCTGGACCCTTTCTTTCTAAAATTATCTGCAGAAATTGTTGCCACCCCTATTACTAGCCTGTTCAACCTCTCTTTCGTGTCGTCTGAGATTCCCAAAGATTGGAAAGCAGCTGCGGTCATCCCCCTCTTCAAAGGGGGTGACACTCTAGACCCAAACTGCTACAGACCTATATCTATCCTACCGTGCCTTTCTAAGGTCTTCGAAAGCCAAGTCAACAAACAGATTACCGACCATTTCGAATCTCACCATACCTTCTCTGCTATGCAATCTGGTTTCAGAGCTGGTCATGGGTGCACCTCAGCCACGCTCAAGGTCCTAAACGATATCTTAACCGCCATCGATAAGAAACATTACTGTGCAACCGTATTCATTGATCTGGCCAAGGCTTTCGACTCTGTCAATCACCACATCCTCATCGGCAGACTCGACAGCCTTGGTTTCTCAAATGATTGCCTCGCCTGGTTCACCAACTACTTCTCTGATAGAGTTCAGTGTGTCAAATTGGAGGGTCTGCTGTCCGGACCTCTGGCAGTCTCTATGGGGGTGCCACAGGGTTCAATTCTTGGACCGACTCTCTTCTCTGTATACATCAATGAGGTCGCTCTTGCTGCTGGTGAGTCTCTGCTCCACCTCTACACAGACGACACCATTCTGTATACTTCCGGCCCTTCTTTGGACACTGTGTTAACAACCCTCCAGGCAAGCTTCAATGCCATACAACTCTCCTTCCGTGGCCTCCAATTGCTCTTAAATACAAGTAAAACTAAATGCATGCTCTTCAACCGATCGCTACCTGCACCTACCCGCCTGTCCAACATCACTACTCTGGACGGCTCTGACTTAGAATACGTGGACAACTACAAATACTTAGGTGTCTGGTTAGACTGTAAACTCTCCTTCCAGACCCATATCAAACATCTCCAATCCAAAGTTAAATCTAGAATTGGCTTCCTATTTCGCAACAAAGCATCCTTCACTCATGCTGCCAAACATACCCTTGTAAAACTGACCATCCTACCAATCCTCGACTTTGGCGATGTCATTTACAAAATAGCCTCCAATACCCCACTCAACAAATTGGATGCAGTCTATCACAGTGCAATCCGTTTTGTCACCAAAGCCCCATATACTACCCACCATTGCGACCTGTACGCTCTCGTTGGCTGGCCCTCGCTTCATACTCGTCGCCAAACCCACTGGCTCCATGTCATCTACAAGACCCTGCTAGGCAAAGTCCCCCTTATCTCAGCTCGCTGGTCACCATAGCATCTCCCACCTGTGGCACACGCTCCAGCAGGTATATCTCTCTAGTCACCCCCAGAACCAATTCTTTCTTTGGCCGCCTCTCCTTCCAGTTCTCTGCTGCCAATGACTGGAACGAACTACAAAAATCTCTGAAACTGGAAACACTTATCTCCCTCCCTAGCTTTAAGCACCAACTGTCAGAGCAGCTCACAGATTACTGCACCTGTACATAGCCCACCTATAATTTAGCCCAAACAACTACCTCTTTCCCAACTGTATTTAATTTATTTATTTATTTATTTTGCTCCTTTGCACCCCATTATTTTTATTTCTATTTTGCACATTCTTCCATTGCAAAACTACCATTCCACTGTTTTACTTGCTATATTGTATTTACTTTGCCACCATGGCCTTTTTGCCTTTACCTCCCTTCCCACCTCATTTGCTCACATTGTATATAGACTTGTTTATACTGTATTATTGACTGTATGTCTGTTTTACTCCATGTGTAACTCTGTGTCGTTGTATCTGTCGAACTGCTTTGCTTTATCTTGGCCAGGTCGCAATTGTAAATGAGAACTTGTTCTCAACTTGCCTACCTGGTTAAATAAAGGTCAAAAAAAAAAAAAAAAAAAAACATAGCATCCCTCTGTTATAGCCAGCTAGCTAACATAGCATCCCTCTGTTATAGCCAGCTAGCTAACATAGCATCCCTCTGTTATAGCCAGCTAGCTAACATAGCATCCCTCTGTTATAGCCAGCTAGCTAACATAGCATCCCTCTGATATAGGCAGCTAGCTAACATAGCATCCCTCTGTTATAGCCAGCTAGCTAACATAGCATCCCTCTGTTATAGCCAGCTAGCTAACATAGCATCCCTCTGTTATAGCCAGCTAGCTAACATAGCATCCCTCTGATATAGGCAGCTAGCTAACATAGCATCCCTCTGTTATAGCCAGCTAGCTAACATAGCATCCCTCTGTTATAGCCAGCTAGCTAACATAGCATCCCTCTGATATAGCCAGCTAGCTAACATAGCATCCCTCTGTTGTAGCCAGCTAGCTAACATAGCATCCCTCTGTCATAGCCAGCTAGCTAACATAGCATCCCTCTGTTATAGCCAGCTAGCTAACATAGCATCCCTCTGTTGTAGCCAGCTAGCTAACATAGCATCCCTCTGTCATAGCCAGCTAGCTAACATAGCATCCCTCTGTTATAGCCAGCTAGCTAACATAGCATCCCTCTGTTGTAGCCAGCTAGCTAACATAGCATCCCTCTGTCATAGCCAGCTAGCTAACATAGCATCCCTCTGTTATAGCCAGCTAGCTAACATAGCATCCCTCTGTTATAGCCAGCTAGCTAACATAGCATCCCTCTGTTGTAGCCAGCTAGCTAACATAGCATCCCTCTGTTATAGCCAGCTAGATAAGATAGCATCCCTCTGTTATAGCCAGCTAGCTAACATAGCATCTCTCTGTTATAGCCAGCTAGCTAACATAGCATCCCTCTGTCATAGCCAGCTAGCTAACATAGTATCTCTCTGTTTGACCAGGGTGTTTGGGTAGGCTAAACTAGCTAGCTGTATTTGATAGCTAAGTATGTGAAACTGAAAGGGGAAAAATCTCTCTGTCTCTCTCTGGCTTCTCGTTAATTTTGGAAGAAATTCCTTTGTTCAAAACTGTTCAACGATTGTCTTTCTCTCTCTTAGAGTCCACTACTCACCACATTTTATGCACTGCAGTGCTATCTAGTTGTAGTTTATGCTTTCAGTACGAGCTTCATTCTCTGATCCTTTGATTGTGTGGACAACAGGTCAGTTCATGCTGCAAGAGCTCTAATAGGTTGGAGGACATCCTTTGGAAGTTGTCATAATTACTGTGTAAGCCTGCGGAAGGGGGTGAGAACCATGAGCCTCCTATGTTTTGTATTGAAATCAATGTAGCCAGAGGAGGACGGAAGCTTGCTGTCCTCCGGCTACACCGCGGCGCTACCCTATAGAGTGCTGTCGAGGCTACTATTGTGTTTCAATAAATTATTTGGTGAAGTGTTCATATTTATTATAGTTTAATCTAAAAGGAAAACTTTATAAATGTTTAAAAAAATGTATTTGTATGAAATTCCTCCCCTTCCTCTGCCAAGGAGCCTCCACTGAAAAGATATTTTTCATTTATAACTAAAGGATCTGTTGACTAAAATAATGTATACTTGTTTAATGATTCTTCATTGAATCGTTGGCTGTATATTTAATACAATCTGTGTGATTCTGTGATTGACATATAGAAGGCCTACATACTATTAGGAAACAACAGTACGTCATTGATGTTGTCCATCTGAATGCGACATTTAATCAAAACATCGTGACACAAGTCAATTTACTTCTGACATGCGCAACAGGGTGCATGGATGAGATGTTTTTCAGAGCAATAAACAGATCAAAATTTTTTCCCGTATGATTTACTCACTTATCTCTCAATCAGTTTTCTCTAAACTTGATTTATGTTTAATGACGTGTTAAATGAACAAGCGAGGGATCTTTTGAATGGAGGAGACTACAATCGGATTTATCTTATCGTTCCCTGAGTCAGCGAAAATGAGGTGCGCTATTGGGTAAGGAGAGAGCGCAGAGGAGACGAACGGGGAGGTCCAGTCCTGAGTGAATAATGTGTTCTCCAAGAGGCATCAGCTTGTTCCCAAGTTTGGTGAGAACGATCGATCCTTCAGCAGAATCTCATCGAAACACATACTTTAATTGAGCTGTAGTTCATTACAAGATAAAGAAGTGCATCAACCAAAGGATACGCGCGCTGCGGTTTATCCAGAATAGGTGCCCAAGTTGTACCTCTAGATATTTGGATAGAAGCTAGTACAGAATGACTTATCGGCTTGACAGTGTTGGTGCTTATCTATAGCATAATACTGATCCGCACGTTATCAATCAAGACCAGGTCGGCAAATATCTGAATATCTTAAGATGATTATGAATAGCTCGGACATATTTTGTTATTACAAAGAAGTAAGTAACTTCACCAACAACTCGTCATGTGTGAACACGACTCAGTCCTCACCCAGCTTCATCGACTTGGCGACTTTTATGCACATATTCCCGTCCATATACGGCATCCTGTGTACAATAGGAGTGATCGCCAACGGTTTGGTGATTTACGCAGTGGCGACATGCAAGAAGAAGATGGTCTCGGACATCTACGTGCTGAACTTGGCCGTCGCAGATATGCTCTTCTTGCTGGTGATGCCTTTCAACATTCACCAGCTGGTCCGGGACAGACAGTGGGTGTTCGGGAACTTCATGTGCAAAGCTGTCGTGGTGGTAGATGTTAGCAACCAGTTCACTACCGTGGGGATTGTAACGGTGCTGTGTATTGACAGGTACGTCTCCACCTCTCCAAATTCAACAGGTGTCAGTTTGAACATGACAAAGCATCAATTAGGTCTCCCTCCTCTTTTACCTTTATGTATTCAGGTAGATATAACCTGATGTAGGATATGATTATAACATAGTTAGAACCTATAGGTAATTAAGAAGGAGACATTACTGTTACGCAGCCCAAGAGCAGGGATCTAGTGAGCGGATGGTCGGCACCGGAGCATTATTACAAATTCATTTGTAGACTGCAGATTGACAGCAAGAAGTGCAAACACATATAACATTTGACCAAAACATAATAATTGTCAAACCTACAGTACCAGTCGAAAGTGTGAACACACCTACTCATTCCAGAGTTTTTCTTTATTTTGACTATTTTCTACATTGTAGAATAATAGTGAAGACATCAAAACTATAAATTAACACATATGGAATCATGTAGTAACCAAAGTGTTAAACAAATCAACATATATTTTATATATTTTACCTGCAATAAGAAAGGAGGACCAAAGCACTTTTCATATAATTAATTCATTTGTTAATTTGTCCTTTATTTGTGTTCAAAAGAAGCAAAGTTTAAAAAATGTATCACCCTTTGCCTTGATGGCAGCTTTGCACACTCTTGAAATTGTCTTAACCAGCTTCACGAGGAATGCTTTTTCAGCAGCCTTGAAAGAATTCCCACATATGCTGAGCACTTGTTGGCTGCTTTTCCCAAACCATCTCAATTGGGTTGAGGCCAGGTGATTGTGGAGGCCAGGACATCTAATGCAGCACTCCATCACTCTCCTTGGTCAAATAGCCCATACACAGCCTGGCGGTGTGTTTTCGGTGTAGTAACCAAAAAAGTGTTGACCAAATTAAAATATATTGCATTTTTTTGATTTTCTCAATGAGCTTCATGAGGTAGTCACCTGGAATGCATTTCATTTCACACGTTTGCCTTGTTAAAAGTTCATTTGTGGAATTTCTTTCCTTCTTTAATGTGTTTTAGCCAATCAGTTGTGTTGTGACAAGGTTGGGGTGCTATACAGAAGATAGACCTATTTGGTAAAAGACCAAGTCCATATTATGTCAAGAACAGCTCAGAGAAACGACAGTCCATCATTACTTTAAGATTTGAAGGTCAGTCAATGTGGAACATTTGAAGAACCTTGAACGTTTATTCGAGTGCAGTCGCAAAAGCCATTACTATGATGAAACTGGCTCTCATGAGGACCGCCACAGGAAAGGAAGACCCATAGTTCCCTTCGCTGCAGAGGATAAGTTGATTAGAGTTAACTGCACCTCAGATTGCAGTCCAAATAAATGCTTCACAGATTTCAAGTAACAGACACATCTTAACATGTTCAGAGGAGACTGCATGAATCAGGCCTTTATGATCAAATTGCTGCAAAGAAACCACTGATGGAGTTAGGATGCTTAGCTGCTGACACTGCCCGTGATTTATTTACAATTCAAGGCTTTACCAGCATGGCTACTACATCATTTGTTCTGTATTTTGTAAATGTATTTTGTAATTTCATTTTGTAAATATATTTTGTAATTTCATTTTGTAAATGTATTTTGTAATTTCATTTTGTAAATATATTTTGTAATTTCATTTTGTAAATATATTTTGTAATTTCATTTTGTAAATATATTTTGTAATTTCATTTTGTAAATATATTTTGTAATTTCATTTTGTAAATATATTTTGTAATTTCATTTTGTAAATATATTTTGTAATTTCATTTTGTAAATATATTTTGTAATTTCATTTCGTAAATATATTTTGTAATTTCATTTTGTAAATATATTTTGTAATTTCATTTTGTAAATATATTTTGTAATTTCATTTTGTAAATATATTTTGTAATTTCATTTTGTAACGTATATTGTCATTGTGTGTGACCTGGGCTATGCCTCCCGCATCGTCAGGTGGCTGGTGAGGCAGCAGAACACCTACGGAGGCTTCTCTTCCACCCAGGTATACTTCCTAAACACCAGTGGTCTGAAATGGTGCACTAGTACAAACATTGCCTTGTATCAGACCACAGGGCATGTGTTCTTCATGTCTAATCTGGTGAGGCTATCTCTTACATGGTCACTTGATCCACCTATGTCCCTGACATAAATATTTAACATTGTCTTTGATTGTCTCTACCCTCCCCTCAGTATCTGATGATGATATTTAACATGTATTTCCCCTCCCATCCCCCAGGTGGCGCTGTCTACGTTCACAGTGTATGTGATGATAACTTTGTACGATAGTTTCCACTACCAACGTGTGAATACAATGATTACTTTGTACGATAGTTTCCACTACCAACGTGGAATACAATGATAACTTTGTACAATAGTTTCCACAAATTGCACTGCAAACATGAGAAGGTTATTAGCTATACAGGGAAGCATACTTTGGGTTATAGAGTTTGATGCCAACCGCCATATAAAGTCAAAAGAAGAAGATGGCTGAAGGAGGAGAGACCCTTCCTCCCCTCCCTCCCTCCCTCTTTCTGTATGATAGACAGCCTGCCGGCCTCACATTAATTCCCCCAGCACCATGCTTATCGATCCAGGGCCAGCTCCCAGATTGCATTACAAACACAGGCTGTCGGCTTGTTAAGTTTGCTAAAAATAAACGCAGTTGACAGTGAGAGGACGTTTCTTTTTTTGTTGCTGAGTTTACAATGTAGAAAATAGAGAAAAACTCTTGAATGATTAGGTCCACTTTTTAACTTTTTTTTTTACTGGTACTGTGTATACATTGCATTCAGAAACCTGAAGGTATTCAGACCCTGAAGGTATTCAGAGACCTGAAGGTATTCAGAGATCTGAAGGTATTCAGAGACCTGAAGGTATTCAGAGACCTGAAGGTATTCAGAGACCTGAAGGTGTTCCGAGACCTGAAAGTATTCAGACCCCTGAAGGTATTCAGAGATCTGAAGGTATTCAGAGACCTGAAGGTATTCAGAGACCTGAAGGTATTCAGAGACCTGAAGGTGTTCCGAGACCTGAAAGTATTCAGACCCCTGAAGGTATTCAGAGACCTGAAGGTATTCAGAGACCTGAAGGTATTCAGAGACCTGAAGGTATTCAGAGACCTGAAGGTGTTCCGAGACCTGAAAGTATTCAGACCCCTGAAGGTATTCAGAGATCTGAAGGTATTCAGAGACCTGAAGGTATTCAGAGACCTGAAGGTATTCAGAGACCTGAAGGTGTTCCGAGACCTGAAAGTATTCAGACCCCTGAAGGTATTCAGAGATCTGAAGGTATTCAGAGACCTGAAGGTATTCAGAGACCTGAAGGTATTCAGAGACCTGAAGGTGTTCCGAGACCTGAAAGTATTCAGACCCCTGAAGGTATTCAGAGACCTGAAGGTATTCAGAGACATGAAGGTGTTCCGTGACCTGAAAGTATTCAGAGACCTGAAAGTATTCAGAGACCTGAAGGTATTCCAGATCCCTTTCTCCACATGTTGTTACCTGGATTATATTTGTACGGCTTCCATTAATATTAGACATCACGCAACAGTTATTGACAAATAGACACGCACCACCACCTCTCGTCTTACCAGACTTAGCTTCTCTGTCCTGATGAAAAATCCCTCCATCTCTATATCATCCTCTATATCATCCTTGTCGTCATTCAGCCACGACTAGGTGAAACATAAGATATTCCAGGTTTTAATGTCCCATTGGTAGGATAATCATTCATTTGATTTTTTCCAATGATTGCACGTTGGCCAATAGAACGGATGGCAGTGGGGGGTTTACTCACTCACCTACAAATTCTCAGAAGCAGCCTGACCTCTGTCCCCTTTTTCTCCGTCTTTCTTCACGCAAATTACGGGAATTTGGGCCCGTTCCCGAGAAAGCAGTATATCCTTCTCGTCGAACACGTTAAAGAAAAAATCTTCTTCCAGTTGGAGGAGAGTAATCGCTGTTCTGATATCCAGAAGTTATTTCCGGGTCATAAGAGACGGAATGTAAACAAATAAGTTAAAAAAGAAGTTACAAACAATAAGAAAAAAACGCATAAATTAGCAGAGTTAGTTAGGAGCCCGTAAAATGTCAGCCATACCTTCCGGCGCCATCCTATTGTCCATAGAGCTCTGAGACAGGATTGTGTCGAGACACAGATCTGGGGTATGGTACCAAAAAATGTCTGCAGCATTAAAGGCCCCCAATAACACAGTGGCCTTCGTCATTCTTAAATGGAAGAAGTTTGGAACCATCAAGACTCTTCCTATTGCTGGCGACCATGAACCCGATGGTCACTCTGACAGAAAGCTCCAGAGTTCCTCTGTGGAGATGGGAGAAACTTCCAGAAAGACAACCATCACTGCAGCACTCCACCAGGCCTTTATGGTGGCCAGACGGAAGCCACTCCTCAGTAAAAGGCACATGACTGCCCACTTGGAGTTTGCCAAAAAGAACCTAAAGGACTCTCAGACCATGAGAAACAAGATTATTTGGCCTGAATGCCAAGTGTCACGTCTGGAGCAAACCTGGCACCATCCCTATGGTAAAACATGGTGGTGGCAGCATCATGCTGTGGGGATATTTTTCAGTGGTAGGGACTGGGAGACTAGTCAGTATCAGGGAAAGATGAACGGAGCAAATTATAGAGAGATACTTGATGAAAACCTGCTCCAGAGCGCTCAGGACCTCAGTCTGGGGTGAAGGTTCACCTTCAAACAGGACAACGACCTTAAGCACACAGCCAAGACAACGCAGGAGTGGCTTCGGAACAAGCCTCAATGTCCTTGAGTTGCCCAGCCAGAGCCCGGACTTGAACCCAATCTAACATCTCTGGAGAGACCTGGAAACAGCTGTGCAGTGACGCTCCCCATCCAACCTGACAGAGCTTAAGAGAAGAATGGGAGAAACTCCCCAAATACAGGTGTGCCAAGAGTGTAGCATCATACCCAAGAAGACTTGAGTCTGCATCGCTTCCAAAGGGGCCTCAACAAAGTACTGAGGAAAGGGTCTGAATACTTACTTGTGTGATATTTCCATTTTTAATTTTTAATACATTTGCAAAAATGTCTAAAAACCTGTTTTTGCTTTGTCATTATGTGGTATTGTGTGTAGATTGATGAGTAAAAAAAACGATTTAATACATTTTAGAATAATACTGTAACGTAGCAAAATGTGGAAAAAGTCAAGGAGTCTGAATACTTTCCAAATGCAATGTGTATGCGTGGGAATACTTGGGAACAGAAAAATAAAAATGAATTGGAGCTGATTTCCTGGTGTTTTTAAGGTCTCTTATTTCCATTGTAATATCTCCATGGTCATGAAGACATCTATACAGTAATATCTCTATGGTAATGAAGACATCTCTACAGTAATATCTCATTGGTCATGAAGACATCTCTACAGTAATATCTCCTTGGTCCATATGAAGACATCTCTACAGTAATATCTCCTTGGTAATGAAGACATCTCTACAGTAATATCTCCTTGGTCCATATGAAGACATCTCTACAGTAATATCTCATTGGTCATGAAGACATCTCTACAGTAATATCTCTGTGGTCATGTAGACATCTCTACAGTAATATCTCCTTGGTCATGTAGACATCTCTACAGTAATATCTCTGTGGTCATGTAGACATCTATACAGTAATATCTCTATGGTAATGAAGACATCTCTACAGTAATATCTCCATGGTAATGAAGACATCTCTACAGTAATATCTCATTGGTCATGAAGACATCTCTACAGTAATATCTCCATGGTCATGTAGACATCTCTACAGTAATATCTCCTTGGTCATGAAGACATCTCTACAGTAATATCTCCTTGGTCATGAAGAAATCTTGACAGTAATATCTCATTGGTCATGAAGACATCTCTACAGTAATATCTCCTTGGTCCATATGTAGACATCTCTACGGTATTATCTCTGTGGTCATATGTAGACATCTCTACAGTAATATCTCCATCCCTTGGCCTGCCTTGGATGTATTCAGTATCATGAGAGATTTAACCAGTGCAGAGCAAATTCTTCCTCTTTAGTTCTTTGATGTCACATGGCTGTAGGGTTATGTTCCTTCGTTCATAGACATATGACACACTCTGGTTAAGTACGGCAGCATAGTACAGCAGATGGCTATAGACTTAACTTTGATTTGGTTTAACATCAGCAGTATAAACAATCTGTATCTCTGATCGTTTATTTTAGGATTCAACGCATCCCAAATGTACCCCTTTTTTTCATAAGTAGTGCACTACGTTTGACAAGGGCTCATAGGACTCTGGTAAAATATGGTGCACTATTTAGGGAATAGGGTGCTATTTGGGACGTAACCGTGGTGATTTCGTCTAACTTTATTTTACGTGTTCATGACAGCTTGTACAGTGGGGCAAAAAAGTATTTAGTCAGCCACCAATTGTGCAAGTTCTCCCACTTAAAAAGATGAGAGAGGCCTGTAATTTTCATCATAGGTACACTTCAACTATGACAGACAAAATGAGGAAAAACATTTCAGAAAATCACGTTGTAGGATTTTTAATGAATTAATTTGCAAATTATGGTGGAAAATAAGTATTTTCCCTCTGTATGTGACTTTTTCAGCTCCCAGATCAATTATTCCTAAAATGTTATTATATTATAATAGTATACGGTATGCCACTTTGCAGATGTTTTCATCCAAAGCGACCTATAGTACAGTGAGTGCATTCATTAATTTAGTATGTGTATGTGATCCTGGAAGGAATTGAACCCCATGACCTTGGGCATATGCCAGTGTCATGGGATGCATTCCAAATGTCACCCTATTCCCTTAATAGTACACTACTATTGACCAGGGCATATACTGCCCTACCAAGAAAAAAGAAAAAAAGGCAGTAGCTGCTCATAGCGTGGAATTGAGAAAAATGGCTTTTATTTACCTTGGTTTTCACAGTAACTTTATACAGTTACTGCTAAACATGACCTCCATTTTCTCCTGAACACAATACAATAGAGGCGGGATACTTGTCCACGTGATTAAGCATGTATTGATTGTAGCAAAAAAAATGAGATTAACTCATTTTCGACCAAATGAGCAGTTACTCATCATCATATTTTTTGCTTGATAGGGCAGTATAGGGCTCTGTTGAAAAATGCACTATATGTAGAATAAGAGTACTTTTAGAACGAAGCCAATGCTCTTACCTTACTGATTCACTCATGACATTATTAGATTTATTTAATGTAACATCATGATTAGAGTCCTGATTGCTCTCAGGAAGAAGAGAAAAACAAACTGTATGAATAGGCGGTATTCAAACACAAAATCCTTCTATTCCAGGTTAACTAATTACCGTTGGCTTTTCTTGGGATGACAAGTACAATTTATTTATGGTGTTTTTCCTGTCTGTGTATTCACATGACATTCACATGCCTCTGTCTGGACAAGACTGGACTGGGTAAAAAGTGATGGTTGTTACTGAAGAAAACAAAAAGACAAACTCCTCACGGTGGAGTCTCCTGAAGTGTAGAGATATTTGTGCTATTTTGGGAGAAACTGTCTCTCTGTCTCCATCCCTTCTACTCTTTCATCGTTCATGGAGCGGCAGCACTATGACTTGTTTTGACTGATTCCAAATCTCTGTTCTGTCGTTACACGTTCAGATATCGCAGACACATCGTACTAAGAATGGAACATCACATTATCACACTTGGGTTTCAATGAACACTATGGCAAATACCAAATGAAATCTCACTCAGTATCACATTGTGCATAAACACGCACACACACGCACGCCAAACACATGACCACCCATAATATGTACATCTGTCTGCACATAGACATGAACTTGAGTACATCTACAGTATCTTTTTACAACACAGTCAAATCCCTGAAATCAATCATCGGTTTTCTATAATCTGTTTCTCTTCTCAACACAGTCACATGCAGTAATCTGTTTTCCTAACCTTAGAATAAGGGGAAGTGTGACCTCCCGAGTGGCGCAGCGTTCTAATAGACGTCACTACCAATCCAGGTTCAATCCCGGGCTGTGTCGCAGCCGGCCGTGACCGGGAGACCCATGAGGTGGCGCACAATTGTCCCAGTGTCGTCCAGGTTAGGGGAGGGTTGTCCTTGTGATGTCCTTGTTCCATCACACTCTTGCGATTCCTTGTGGCGGCCGGGTACATGAACGCTGCCTTCGGGCGTACAGTGTTTCCTCTGACATATTGGTGCGGCTGACTTCTGGGTTAAGCGGACAGTGTGTCAAGAGGCAGTGTCCCTGACGTGTCTCGAACATGCTAGATGGTCATAGTGTACACTCACCTGTCCTCTCCAACCAACCTCCCTATTGTCCTTTACTGTCTGCAGTAACTAGACCATACCATACGTCTGGGGGGTGCTCAGAAATGTATGTTTTGTATGGCTGTAAATGTTTCCCTATAAACCACTCAAGTGTAACTTTTGCAGCATGCTTAGGGTCATTCTCCTGCTGGAAGGTGAACCTCCGTCCCAGTCTGAAGACTGAAACAGGTTTCATGCTGCCACAATCATGCTTCACTGTGGGGATGGTGTTCTCGGGTGGTGAGAGGTGTTGGTTTTGCACCAGACATAGCATATTCCTTGATGACCAAAAAGCTCAATATTAGTCTCATCTGACCAGAGTACCTTCTTCCATATATTTGGGACGTATCCCACGTGCCTTTTGGTGAACACCAAATGTATTTGCTTATTTTTGTCTTTAAGCAATGGTTTTTTTCTGGCCACTCTTCTGTAAAGCCCAGCTCTGTGGAGTGTACGGCTTAAAGTGGTCCTATGGACAGATACTCCAATCTCCACTGTGGAGCTTTGCATCTACTTCAGGGTCATCTTTGGTCTCTTTGTTGCCTCTCTGATTAATACCATCCTTGCCTGGTCTGTGAGATTTGGTGGGCGGGTTTATTGTGGTGCCATATTTTTTTTTAAACAAGTAATTTTTTGCATTTCACTTCACCAATTTGGACTATTTTGGTGTATGTCTATTAATATGTCTATTAATATGTCTATTAATATGTCTATTAATATGTCTATTAATATGAAATCCAAATAAAAATCTATTTAAATTACAGGTTGTAATGCAAGAAAATAGGAAAAACGCGAAAATAGGAAAAACGCGAAGGGTAATGAATACTTTTGCAAGGCACTGTAGTACATTACTTTTGGTCAAAGTAGTCACTGTGAAAGGAATGGGCTTTGGTCAAAATTAGTACACTATATAGGGAACGGGGTGCAATTGGGGCACAACCCAGGTACATAACCTAACCCCTGGTCACTAACTGATGTGTCTCTTTGTTTCTAGATACATTGCCATCGTCCACCCCACCTCAGAGAAGCGGACCATCCAGTGGACCATCATCATCAACATCCTGGTGTGGGTCGGCAGCTTCCTGCTGACCGTTCCCGTCATGATCTACGCCATGGTGGTGAGGAAGAGCGACCTGGAGATATGCATGATGTTTCTGGACGGGCCTGAGGACATGTACTGGTACACTCTCTACCAGTCCATCTTGGGCTTCATCTTTCCTCTCATCATCATCTCCACCTTCTACTCCCTCACCCTCTACCACGTCTTCAGATCCATCCGCCGAGTCAAGCGTAAACAGTCTGTCTGGGCGAAGCGCGCCACCAAGACCGTGGTGATGGTCATTGCTCTCTTCCTGGTGTGCTGGAGCCCATATCACGTGATCCAGGTGATTAACTTGACCAACAACAGGCCAACCAACACCTTTGTGTATGTCTACAACATCACGATCTGTCTGAGTTACTCCCACAGCTGCATCAACCCTCTGATGCTGCTCATCTTCGCTCAGAACTACCGCGAACGTCTCTGTCACAGGAAGGATTTGAGGAGTTCGCAGCAGAACTCCTCCAAGACAACTGTGATCAAAACAGACGGCTCCAGCGTGTCCACCGACCCAAACTACCGCTGCACAGTCATCTAATAGTACAGATATTGCCACTCATATACTGTGTGTGTGTGTGTGAATA
This sequence comes from Oncorhynchus kisutch, assembly GCF_002021735.2. Lineage (NCBI taxonomy): Eukaryota > Metazoa > Chordata > Actinopteri > Salmoniformes > Salmonidae > Oncorhynchus > Oncorhynchus kisutch. The sequence continues at coordinate 67,026,305 of NC_034192.2, forward strand.
GGTGGGCTGTCGTTTGGTCCCAATAAGACTACCAAAAGTCAGCTGTTTCCCTTCTGCTATGTTCTACGAACTTTAGGGTTCATGAATTACTTGAAGCTAAAGTAGCTGAAAAACACTGTTATCTTTCCAGGGGACAGAAGTGGCATTATGTGTTAGTGGATGGATGATGGATTTACCCATCGGACTGCAACAGCTCCACCATCACTATCATTCTTCTGGTACTAATGTCAACTGATCAAAATGTCATTGTCTCAATCATTATCTTAGGACAGTCTCTCTCTCTATCTCTCTCTCTCTCTCTACCTCTCTCTCTACCTCCACCCTCTCTCTCTCCCCCTCTCGCTCCACCCCTCCTTCTCTCACCCCCTCCTCTCTCTCTCTCTCTCTCTCTACCTCTACCTCTACCTCCTCTCTCTCCCCCTCTCGCTCCACCCCTCCTTCTCTCACCCCCTCCTTCTCTCTCTCTCTCTCTCTCTCTCTCTCTACCTCTACCTCTACCCTCTCTCTCTCCCCTCTCGCTCCACCCCTCCTTCTCTCACCTCCTCCTTCTCTCTCTCTCTCTCTCTCTCTCTCTCTCACCCCTTCTCTCTCTCTCTCTCTCTCTCTCTCTACCTCTACCTCTACCTCTAGCTCCACCCTCTCTCTCTCCCCCTCTCGCTCCACCCTTTCTCCCCTCTCCCCCTCCCCCCCTCTCTCCCCCCTCTCTCTCCCCTCTCCCCTCCCACCTCTCTCCCCCCTCTCTCCCCCTCTCTCCCCCCTCTCCCCCTCTCTCCCCCCCTCTCTCTCCCCTCTCCCCTCTCCCCTCTCCCCTCTCTCTCCCCCTCTCTCCCCCTTTCTCCCCCCCCCCCTCTCTCCCCCCCCCTTTCTCCCCTCTCACTCTCTCCCCCCTCTCTCCCCTCTCTTCCCCTCTCATTCATTTTGTATTGATTTGAGACCAGGAAATAGCGGTAGAAGTAAATAATAAAAGTATATTCAATGAATATAGCCCTTGTAGCATAACATATGAGGAACTGTCCTATACACACTATTTTATTTAACCTTTATTTAACCTTTATTTAACTAGGCAAGATAGTTAAGAACAAATTCTTATCTACCGGGGAACAGTGGGTTAAACTGCCTCATTCAGGGGCATAAAGACAGATTTTTACGTTGTCAGGTCGGGGATTCAATTCAATCCAGCAATTTTTCGGTTACAAACGTTCTAACCACTAGGCAGACCTGCCGACCCCAACTACTCAAACAACACGCACTACTTAAAACACACGTTAACTTGTTCCTATTCACAGCTTGTGTTTGTTTTCTCACTCTACCTGACACTCTAATGTTAGCCTGTACCCTGTGCATTCAGATGACTGTTACATTGTATTAAAACCTTCTTATTATGGTCATTTACTAATTGTCCGATATCATCTCTGTAACGTATACAATATGACGCACTATTTAAATTTTAATGTTGACTCCAAAAATAGAGATTTTTAATTTTTTTTACTTGCAAAAACAAGTACATTTATTTGGTTTTTACCAAATAACAGCCTCATTTATGTATGAATGACACATTTTGAGATATTGACGTGATAAAGTTAATTACAAAGGTGTGTTTCGTAGTTAAAACAAGTTGTCATGGTGATCTAGTATAGGACATAAATCCACTATATGTAAATACTGCAGTTTTACACTTTATGTTTTACTTCCTATATTGTGTTGTTCTGCAATGTATTATACTACATATACTTGGAATATACTAATTGTCCATATATGGTATTTCAGATGAGTTTTACATGAATACAATATAACCACATCTTGTTGTTCTTATTGTTCAGTGTAATTTATGTACTAAACTGAAAATAAATATCAACATAACATGTAAAGTGTTGGTCCCATGTTTCATGAGCTGAAATAAAAGATCCCTAAAATGTTCCATATTTGCACAAAAAGTGTATTTCTCTCAATTTCTATTTGCACAAATGTGTTCACATCCCTGTTAGTGAGCATTTCTCTTTCACCAAGATAATCCATCCACCCGACAGGTGTGGCATTTCAAAAAGCAGATTAAACAGCATGATCATTACACAGGTGCACCTTGTGCTGGGGGACAATAAAAGGCCACTATAAAATATGCAGTTTTGTCACACAACACAATGCCACGTATGTATAGAATTTTGAGGAACCGCCTCCAACTTGTTTTAGAGAACTTGGAAGTACATCCAACCGGCCTCACTACCGCAGACCACACTAGCCCATGACCTCCACATCCAGCTTCTTCACCTGCGTCTGAGACCAGCCACCTGGAGAGATGATGAAACTGTGGGTGTTTACACAACCAAATCATTTTTGCACAAACCGTCAGACATCTCAGGGAAGCTCATCTGCATGCTCATCATCCTCACCTCATTCGTCTTGGCCTGACTGCAGTTTGGCGTCGTAACCGACTTCAGTGGGCAAATGCTTTTTTTCAAATGCTCGACTCCGATGGCCACTTGAACACTGGAGAAGTGTGCTGTTCACGGATGAATACCGAATTCAACTGTACCGGGCAGATGGAAGACAGCATGTATGGCGTAATGGTGGCTGAGCGGTTTGCCTATCTCAACATTGTGAACAGCCCCATGATGGCCGTGGGGCTATGGTAAGGGCAGTCATAAGCAATGGACAATTTGAATGGACAGAGACACCGTGACGAGATCCTGAGGCCCATTGTCATGCATTCATCATCATCTCATCATTGTCCCAGTTCTTCCATGGCTGCATACCCACCAGACATGTCACCCATTGAGCATGTTCGGGATGCTCTGGATCGACTTGTACAACAGTGTGTACCAGTTCCCGCCAATATCCAGCAACTTTGAACAGCCATTGAAGAGGAGTGGGGATAACATTCAACAGGCCACAATCAATAGCCTGATCAACTCTATGCGAAGGAGATGTGTCGCACTGCATGAGGCAAATGGTGGTCACACCAGGTACTGACTGGTTTTCTGATCCACTCCCCTAATTAATTAATTAATTAATGAATTAATTTATTTCAATTGACTGATTTCATTTATATGAACTGTAAATATTTACTCAATAAACTGAAGTGAAAAATATTTAATAACAAAAGTAAAATAACAAAAAATAAAATAACAATAACAAGACTATATACAGGGGGTACCGGTACAGAGTCAATGTGGAGGCTATATACAGGGGGTACCGGTACAGAGTCAATGTGGAGGCTATATACAGGGGGTACCGGTACAGAGTCAATGTGGAGGCTATATACAGGGGGTACCGGTACAGAGTCAATGTGGAGGCTATATACAGGGGGTACCGGTACAGAGTCAATGTGGAGGCTATGTACAGGGGGTACCGGTACAGAGTCAATGTGGAGGCTATATACAGGGGGTACCGGTACAGAGTCAATGTGGAGACTATATACAGGGGGTACCGGTACAGAGTCAATGTGGAGGCTATATACAGGGGGTACCGGTACAGAGTCAATGTGGAGGCTATATACAGTGGGTACCGGTACAGAGTCAATGTGGAGGCTATGTACAGGGGGTACCAGTACAGAGTCAATGTGGAGGCTATGTACAGGGGGTACCGGTACAGAGTCAATGTGGAGACTATATACAGGGGTTACTGGTACAGAGTCAATGTGGAGGCAATATACAGGGGGTACCGGTACAGAGTCAATGTGGAGGCTATATACAGGGGGTACCGGTACAGAGTCAATGTGGAGGCTATATACAGGGGGTACCGGTACAGAGTCAATGTGGAGGCAATATACAGGGGGTACCGGTACAGAGTCAATGTGGAGGCTATATACAGGGGGTACCGGTACAGAGTCAATGTGGAGGCTATATACAGGGGGTACCGGTACAGAGTCAATGTGGAGGCAATATACAGGGGGTACCGGTACAGAGTCAATGTGGAGGCTATATACAGGGGGTACCGGTACAGAGTCAATGTGGAGACTATATACAGGGGGTACCGGTACAGAGTCAATGTGGAGGCTATGTACAGGGGGTACCAGTACAGAGTCAATGTGTAGGCTATATACAGGGGGTACCGGTACAGAGTCAATGTGGAGGCTATATACAGGGGGTACCAGTACAGAGTCAATGTGGAGGCTATATACAGGATGTTACGGTACAGAGTCAATGTGGAGGCTATTTACAGGGTGTTACGGTACAGAGTCAATGTGGAGGCTATATACAGGGGGTACCGGTACAGAGTCAATGTGGAGACTATATAAAGGGGGTACCAGTAGAGTCAATGTGGAGGCTATATACAGGGTGTTACGGTACAGAGTCAATGTAGAGGCTATATACAGGGTGTTACGGTACAGAGTCTATGTGCGCGGGGTTAGTCGAGGTAATTGTCAAGGTAGATTGTCCAGGTGGCCTTTTGATTCATTGTTCAGTAGTATTATCGCTTGGGGGTAGAAGCTGTTAAGGAGACTTTTGGACCTAGACTTGCCTTCGGAAACTATTCCGATCCCTTGACTTTTTCACATTTTGTTACGTTACACCCTTATTCTAAATGGATGAAATGCATAAAACATCTCAGCAATCTACACACAACACCCCATAATGGCATTAAAGTCTCCGGCCACTAGGAGCGCCACTTCTGGATGAGCATTGTATTGTTTGCGTATATGGCCTTATACAGATCGTTGAGTGTGGTCTTAGTGCCTGCATCGGTCTGTGGTGGTAAATAGATGGCTACAAATAATATGAGAACTCTCTTGGTTGATAGTGTGGTCTACAGTTTATCATGAGGTACTCTACCTCAGGCATGCATTACCTCGAGACTTCCTTAATATTAGACATTGCACACCAACTGTTATTGACAAATAGACACACAACATCATCCCTCGTCTTACTTGACGTAGCAGTTTTGTCCTGCCGATGCACGGAAAACCCAGCCAACAGTATATTATCCGTGTCGTCGTTCAGCCACAACTCGGTGAAACATAATATATTACAGTTTTTAATGTCCCGTTGGTAGGATATTCTCGAACGGAGCTCATCCAGTTTATTCTCCAGTGATTGACACATTGGCCAATAGAACAACTTTCTAGTTCTGACCTGTTTATCTTGTTCTGAAGACATTTGCCTTTATAATACATACAGCTGTTGATAAACCCAATTTGAACTCAACTAAAGCTAAAGTAAACACCACTTAAACCCCATTTGAAAGTGTCATAGGTGATATCATGTTGACACTTGTCAGTTAGCAGGAAATGAATCAGGTTCAGGTAAAGCCTCGTAGACCTTGTACTGTGGCCCAGGTACTACACCCACCTCAGCCAATCAGATGTGTTTTCACATTCCAACAGAATCCAATAACCTGGGTTACAACTGATGAGCTTTGACGCTGGTGTCATTGGTTTTAGTGAATAAACACATTGTCACGTTTCTCCTCTGATGTGGCAGGACAGTAAGAACAAAAGAGAAGATGTGTTTTCAAGTACCGATTAGCCATTGCTGTGGAAAATTATATTTGGTGAGTTATTAGATCATGGTTGCTATTGTAATTATATAGCTACTACATGGTACGAGAACCCATTTAATGCACTAAGACATTTTTTGTTTGAGAATCTTTTATCGATGTTGAATCACAGTGGCAAACATTTAGACTTTGAACTACAAAAGCCCCAAAGGCAGTGAGAGCAACAGTGTCTTGAGTCCAATAACACCACAATGCCTCACTTTGTATGGATAAACAGTAACCCCTGACCCCAGGCATCACTACTAGAGATGAACATTGAGATACAAAAGAGTCCCTGTAAATGTAGTCCCTCGTGCCAGCCAGACTCACAAACACACACCAATGTGAATCAACGAAAACAGGCCAAAACGAGGAAAGTATCAATGCTTTGAGGAACTCTCGCAAGACGTTGAGGATTCCTTGTCTGATATTTTTAAAGAGTGGTTAAAGTTGAATGAATTTAAAATATGCCACTTCCCAGATGCTTTTATCAAACGCCCCTGCCAGTAGTCCTGAGCATGTGATCCCTGATGGTAAGGTGCTGTTGGAAGAACCTGTGTGTGTGTGTGTGTGTGTGTGTGTGTGTGTGTGTGTGTGTGTGTGTGTGTGTGTGTGTGTGTGTGATCTCAAGTAACAACATAATTTACAGAGTGAACCAGCACGACCCATCAACCCTGTTGTCCTCACAACACTAATGTCCTCAATCACTAATGTCCTCAATCACCATTGTCCTCACAACACTAATGTCCTCACAGAGGCAGTGTTCACAACACTAATGTCCTCACAACACTAATGTCCTCACAGAGGCAGTGTTCACAACACTAATGTCCTCACAACACTAATGTCCTCACAGAGGCAGTCTCCACAACCAGAGATATCAGCCCTTGAGGTCTTTCTTTCATCCCTTACTCTGGCCACACCCCATTTCATTCTCTAACCAGAGGCTGTGTTCCTTGTCCTGTCCTCTATCAGTGACATGTGGGGACATGGGAATGTACGATGGGAAAATGTGAGATTGTGAGGACACTGGTGTTGATTGGTATAAAACTGCAGAAGAGCTTTCTTCACTGTGTGAAACCCAGACCTCATGACTTAAAAGACGGTAGGCCAATTCTATTGTAATCAAAAATATCCTAAAGCTCTGTGGTCCGGTCTTCAAGCTAGTCTCTGTTTATCCGTGTGGGTGTGGGGTGTGAGGACACACTGTGTTGATTATTCATTGTGAATCTCAATGAAAGAGTAGATTTTATGAGGTTCTTATTGTGTGACATATGACTCAGAAGACTGAAGAGACATACTATAGCTGTGAAGAAACAGACTGCAGTTGTGGAGAAACAGACTACAGCTGTGAAGAAACAGATTACAGTTGTGGAGAAATAGACTACAGTTGTGGAGAAATAGACTACAGTTGTGAAGAAACAGACTACAGTTGTGAAGAAACAGACTACAGTTGTGTAGAAACAGACTACAGTTGTGTAGAAACAGACTACAGTTGTGTAGAAATAGACTACAGTTGTGAAGAAACAGACTACAGTTGTGGAGAAACAGACTACAGTTGTGGAGAAACAGACTACAGTTGTGGAGAAACAGACTACAGTTGTGAAGAAACAGATTACAGTTGTGGAGAAACAGACTACAGTTGTGAAGAAACAGACTACAGTTGTGTAGAAATAGACTACAGTTGTGGAGAAACATACTACAGCTGTGAAGAAACAGACTACAGTTGTGAAGAAACAGACTACAGTTGTGGAGAAACAGACTACAGTTGTGGAGAAACAGACTACAGATGTGAAGAAACAGACTACAGTTGTGTAGAAACAGACTACAGTTGTGTAGAAATAGACTACAGTTGTGAAGAAACAGACTACAGTTGTGTAGAAATAGACTACAGTTGTGGAGAAACATACTACAGCTGTGAAGAAACAGACTACAGTTGTGAAGAAACATACTACAGTTGTGGAGAAACAGACTACAGTTGTGGAGAAACAGACTACAGTTGTGTAGAAACAGACTACAGTTGTGTAGAAATAGACTACAGTTGTGGAGAAACAGACTACAGTTGTGGAGAAACAGACTACAGATGTGGAGATGTAGATATAACCTATAAGGTGTACTAGCATTAGACTCACACAAACACAAGCCTTAATGTTCAATGACATCCCCCCAAGCCGTAGCCTTACACAAACTGGGCCCAGGCAGAGACGGTCCATTTCTGTCTCTGAAAAACACCTTTCCGCTACGTAGATTTGGCTTGCGTCTCAAATGGAACCCTCTTGACCAGGGCCCATAGGGTTCTAGTCTAATGTAGTGCACTAAAGAGAGGATAGGGTGCCCTTTAGGAAAGAGACATGCTCTGATTAGCCACAGCCAGTCGGCACAGTGAAACCAGGCGTTTTTCTCTGACTTGTGAGAGAAGTCCAGGTGAGACGTTTTACAAGCTGTGAACACGATTGGAGAAATCAGAACTACAGTTGTGGCCAAATGTTTTGAAAATGACACAAATATTAATTTTCACAAAGTCTGCTGCCTCAGTTTGTATGATGGCAATTTGCATATACTCCAGAATGTTATGAAGAGTGATCAGATGAATTGCAATTAAATACAAAGTCCCTATTTGCCATGCAAATGGACTGAATCCCCCAAAAACATTTGCACTGCATTTCAGTCCTGCCACAAAAGGACCGGCTGACATCATGTCAGTGATTCTCTCGTTAACACAGGTGTGAGCGTTGACGAGGACTAGGCTGGAGATCACTCTGTCATGTTGATTCAGTTTGAATAACAAACTGGAAGCGTCAAAAGAACGGTGGTGCTTGGAATCATTGTTCTTCCTCTGTCAACCATGGTTACTTGCAAGGAAACACATGCCGTCATCATTACTTTGCACAAAAAGGGCTTCACAGGCAAGGATATTGCTGCCAGTAAGATTTACCTTAATCCCATTGAGATCGTGTGGTCAATCCTCAAGAGGCGGGTGGACAAACAAAAACCCAAGCATTGATTATGCAAGAATGGGCTGCCATCAGTCAGGATGTGACCCAGAAGTTAATTGACAGCATGCCAGGGTGGATTGCAGAGGTCTTGAAAAAGAATGGTCAACACTGCAAATGTTGACTCTTTGCATCAACTTCATGTAATTGTCAATAAAAGCCTTTGACACTTGTGAAATGCTTGTAATTATACTTCAGTATTCCATAGTAACATCTGACAAAAATATCTAAAGACATTGAAGCAGAAAACTTTGTGGAAATTAATATGTGTCATTCTCAAAACTTTTGGCCACGACTGTATATATACAGGGGGTGGTGCAGCGTAACCTAGTGGTTAGAGCATTGGACTGGTAACCGACAGGTTGCAAGATCAAATCCCCAATCTGACAAGGTACAAACTGCCGTTCTGCCCCTGAACAAGGCAGTTAACCCACTGTTCCTAGGCGGTCATTGAAAATAAGAATGTGTTCTTAACTGACTTGCCTGGTTAAATAAAGGTCAATTAAAAAATACAGCGGGCTCCCAAATGAATTACACTCTTGATAAAGGTGAGCAACTTTTATTGTAATGTGTTAATATGTTTCTAAACACTTCTACAATAATATGGACGCTACCATGATTACGGATAATCCTGAATTAATTGTGAATAATGACGAGTGAGAAAGTTAAAGGGTCAAAGATCAAAGACTTTCACCTCAAATCAAATGTTAATGTTAAATAAAGCCCTTCTTACATCCGCTGATGTCACAATGTGCTGTACAGAAACCCAGCCTGAAACCCCCAAGCAGCAAATAGACTCTGTTAGAGTCATGTAGATATACAACCTCAGCAGATACATTCATGAACTTCTTTGATGAAAAGATCATGATCATTAGAAAGCAAATTACAGACTCCTCTTTAAATTTTTTTATATATCTTGACACATCCATGAAAATAGTCATGGCCCCTAAACCTCTAAGCTGCATATTGGATCATATTCCAACTAAACTACTGAAAAAGCTACTTCCTGTGCTTGCCCCTCTTATGTTGAACATAATAAATGGCTCCCCCCGATGAGTACCAAACTCACTAAAAGTGGCAGTAATAAAAAACTAAATCGGCCTATATCGAATCTCACATTACATTCCATTTTTTTAAAGCTGTTGCACAGCAACTCACTGCCGTCCTGAAGAAAAACAATATATACGAAACACTTCAGTCTGGTTTCATACCATATCATAGCACTGAGACTGCACTTGTGAAGGTGGTAAATTACCTTTTTATGGCATCAGACTGAGGCTCTGCATCTGTCCTTGTGCTCATAGACCTTAGACCTGTGCTCATAGACCTGTGACCTGTGCTCATGATCGATGATGTTTTTGACATCATCGATCATCTTTTGGAGAGATTGGAAACCCAAATTCTACACGGACAAGTTCTGACCTGGTTTAGATCTCATCTGCTTGTCTCTGTGGATGGTTTGTCTTCTGACATTTCAAATGTAAGTTTCGGTCTTCCTCAAGGTTCCGTTTTAGGGCAACTATTGTTTTCACTATATATATTTACCTCTTGGTGATGTCATTCGGAAACATAATGTTAACTTTCACTGCTATGCGGATGACACACAGCTGTACATTTCAATGACACATGGTGAACCCCAAAATTGCCCTACCTGGAAGGCTGTGTTTCAGACATAAGGAAGTGGATGGCGGCACATTTTTTATTTTTAAACAGAGATGCTAGTTCTAGGTCCCAAGAAACAAAGAGATATTCTGTTGGATCTGAAAATGAATCTTGATGGTTGTACAGTCGTCTCAAATAAAACTGTGACGGACCTCTGCGTTACTCTGGACACTGATCTCTCTTTTGACAAATATATCAAGACTATTTCAAGGACAGCTTTTTTTCCATCTTCGTAACATTACAAAAATCAGAAACTTTCTGTCCAAAAATTATGCAAAAAAGTTAATCCATGCTTTTGTCTCTTCTAGGTTAGACTATTGCAGTACTCTACTTTCCAGCTATCCGGATAAAGCACTAAATAAACTTCAGTTAGTGTTAAACACGGCTGCTAGAATCTTGAATAGAACCAAAAAATTATCATATTACTCCAGTGATAGCCTGACTTCCTGTTAAGGCTAGGGCTGATTTCAAAGTTTAACTGCTAACCTACGAAGCATTACATGGGCTTGCTCCTACCTATCGCTCCGATTTGGTCCTGCCGTACATACCTACACGTACGCTACGGTCACAAGATGCAGGCCTCCTTATTGTTCCTAGAATTTCTAAGCAAACAGCTGGAGGCAGGGCTTTCTCCTATAGAGCTAAATTTTTATGGAATGGTCTGCCTATCCATGTGAGAAAAGCAGGCTCGGTCTAGACCTTTAAGTCTTTTTTGAAGGCTCATTTCTTCAGTAGGTCCTATGATTGAGTGTAGTCTGGCCCAGGGGTGTGAATGGTGTGTTGTCGACCCCACCCTTGCGGTCTCTCCCTGGCAGGATCCCCTCTCTCCACCGGGATTCTCTGCCTCTAACCCTATTACAGGGGCTGAGTCACTGACTTACTATGGCTCTTTCATACCGTCCCTAGGAGAGGTGCGTCACTTGAGTGTGTTGAGTCACTGACGTGATCTTCCTGTCCGGGTTTGCGCCCCCCCAGGGCTCGTGCGGTGGGGGAGATCTTTGTGGTCTATACTCAGCCTTGTCCCGGGGTAGTACGTTGGTGGTCTGTTGATATCCCTCTAGTGGTGTGGGGGCTGTGCTTTGGCAAAGTGGGTGGGGTTATATCCTGCCTGGTTGGCCCGGTCCAGGGGTGTCCTCAGACAGGGCCACAGTGTTCCCCAACCCCTCCCGTATCTATGCTGCAGTAGTCTATGTGCCGGGGGGATAGGGTCAGTCTGTTTTATCTGAAGTATTTTTCCTGAATTAGTCCTGTGTGAATTGAAGTATGCTCCCTCTAATTATCTCTCTCTCTCCCCTCCCAGAAGACCTGAGCCCTAGGACCATGCCTCAGGACTACCTGGCCTGATGAATCCTTGATGTCCCCAGTCCACCTGGACGTGCTGCTGCTCCAGTTTCAACTGTTCTGCCTGCGGCTGTGGAATCCTGACCTGTTCACTGGACGTGCTACTTTGTCCCAGACCTGCTGTTTTAGACGCTCTCTCTCTCTACGACACCTGCTGTCTCTAACTCTGAATGCTCGGCTATGAAAAGCCAACTGACCTTTACTCCTGCGGTGCTGACCTGTTGCACCCTCTACAACCACTGTGATATTATTGTTATTTGACCCTGCTGGCCATCTGTGAGTGTTTGAACATCTTGTACTGTTATAATCTCTACCCGGCACAGCCAGAAGAGGACTGGATCCTCTCTAGGTTTCGTCCTAGGTTCCTCTCTTTCTAGGGAGTTTTTCCTAGCCACCGTGCTTCTACATCTGCATTGCTTGCTGTTTTGGGGTTTTAGGCTAGGTTTCTGTACAGCACTTTGTGACATCGGCTGATGTAAAAAGGGCTTTATAAATACATTTCATTGATTGTCTTGCGGGTATCAATCAAATCATACTTACCTCTCACCATTACCAACAACAGGGGAGGTTAGCATGTCTTGGGGGTATGATCTTTGACCCTCTGTAATCATCGTAGCATCCACAATCATGGAGAAGTGTTAAGAAAACATATTCTACTCTTATTTATAATAAAAGTGACTCCAAGATGACACAACATTATTTTCCATTAATTTCTATTGATCTATTAATCTGAAACCCACATAAAACAAACTTCAAATGCACCCAACAAGTTTGTAAAGTCATAGAGTCACAGTCTTGACGTAATTATTATAATATTATTATTGCTTGGAATATGGGACCAAATACTACATTTTTGATTGCTTTATGTATTAGAATCTTTATGGGTGTCAATCAATTTTGAGAAAATTTGTACTTGTTTTTAAATTTTTAATTTATCTATTCAAGTCAGTTCAGAACAAAACATTTTTTCAATGACCTAGGAACAGTGGGTTAACTGCCTTGTTCAGGGGCAGAACAATAGATTTTTAGCTCAGTATTTGAATCATTGATTTTATACAGTCGATATTGCTCACTTTTATCATGAAAATCATTTGGGACTGTAATTACCTGTGAAGTAAGAGCAGGAAATGTACAGGCATTGGGTGTTTCTCTCAGCAAAATGATCTGACATTTGGCTTCCTGGTAAGACATTATACAAGCTGTTAATTAACATACAGGACAAACCAGAGCCGTATACACTGAGTGTACAAAACATTAGGAACACGACATAGACTGACCAGGTGAATCCAGGTGAAAGCTACGATCCCTTATTGATGTCACTTGTTAAATCCACTTCAATCAGTGTAGTTGAAGAGGGGGAGACAGGTTAAAGAAAGCCTTTTATGCATTGAGATCATTGAGACATGGATTGTGTATGTGTGCCATTCAGAGGGTGAATGGGTAAGAAAAAAACATTTACATCAGAGAGACACAGTGACTGTTATAACCAGCTCAATCAGAGAGACACAGTGACTGTTATAACCAGCTCAATCAGAGAGACACAGTGTCTGTTATAACCAGCTCAATCAGAGAGACACAGTGTCTGTGTTATGACCAGTTCAATCAGAGAGACACAGTGTCTGTGTTATGACCAGTTCAATCAGAGAGACACAGTGTCTGTTATAACCAGCTCAATCAGAGAGACACAGTGTCTGTTGTTATAACCAGCTCAATCAGAGACACAGTGTCTGTTATGACCAGCTTGTGATTCTGTAAATGTAGTGATGGCTGGGGGAAGACAGAGCATGTGTGTGTGTGTGTCCTGTGTGTGTGTGTGTTTGTGTGAGAGTGTGTGTGTGTGTGCTGACCAGCGTGATACTGTAGTCATGGCAGGGGGGGGGGGGGGGGGGACAGATTTTTCCTTGGCCACTAGTCATCGATCCAGCCTAAAGGCGTTCAGTCAACACTAAACCAGTGCAGGCTGTTGGAGAGGAACGCCTAGTAATGTTATGACAGCTGGGAGGTCAGATACATAAATAAGAACAAATTCTGCCTTTGAGGTGAACAGAGGTGCTGACAAGGTGAAACATACGGTAACATTTAGAATATAGAACACAGAACACAGAACTCAACCAAATGGAACTTGGTGGCGTACTCTTCCCAACGTTTAAACTTCAGTGAACTGTATTGCCTCAGAAGAGAGAGTAAATTACTTGACAAGAAAACTATTTTTTTTGCTCTTTGGAGAGCATTGTTCATCTACAAAACTTTCTCTAGCAGGTTCTGATGATTATTTCAGATTTCTACACTTCTTACAAAGATAATTTTTGGAACTCTTAATGGTTTTATAGGATGTAAACAAGCTAATGTGGCTTCACATGCTGTTGTGATGGGGATCAGTCAGGTGACATGTCCTGGAGTCAAGCCACACATTATCACGTCTCATTAGCTAATGTCTAACACACCAGCTAACGAGCAAGATCTGTTTATCGTTTCAAAATCACGATTGTGTACAGTATGTATGAGTGGCTAGTGTGTCAGCAGTGGTTGTGGGACATGGACTACTATAGGTAGGTCCTAGGTTATTGAAGGCCACTTGAAGATTTGGCGACCGAAGTAACACCGTACACCTGGTGACTGAAGTAAAACCGCCACAGATGTCTCTAGAGCGCGAAAGGACAAGGACATACCGGCCGGCCAAACCCTCCTCTAACCCAACGCTGGGCCAATTGTGCGCAGCCTCATGGGTCTCTCGGTCGCGGCCGGCTGAGACACAGCCTGGGATCGAACCCGGGTCTGTAGTGACGCTTCAAGCACTGCCTTAAACCAATAGGATGTGCCACTCGGGAGGCCCAAGTGCATTACTTTTGACCAGGGCTCTAAAGGGCTCATAGGGCTTTGGTCAAAAGTAGTGCACTATAAAGGGAATAGGGTGCCATTTGGGACACAGCCCCAACTCATCATCATCATCATCATCCTCATCTCCATTAATTGAATAGCTCTAATCCTTGTAAACCACTTAAAGTTCCAATTGAATTAGGCAATCAACCAATCACAGCGCATTAAGGGCACTTTAAATCCCATGAACTTTTCTTCACTGGTGACGACATCATATCAAGCCCATGTAGGTCACAGAGCAAAGCACACAGAGCAAAGCACACAGAGCAAAGCACACAGAGCAAAGCACACAGAGCAAAGCATACAGAGCAAAGCACACAGAGCAAAGCACACAGAGCAAAGCATACAGAGCAAAGCATACAGAGCAAAGCATACAGAGCAAAGCATACAGAGCAAAGCATACAGAGCAAAGCATACAGAGCAAAGCATACAGAGCAAAGCACACAGAGCAAAGCACACAGAGCAAAGCACACAGAGCAAAGCACACAGAGCAAAGCATACAGAGCAAAGCATACAGAGCAAAGCATACAGAGCAAAGCATACAGAGCAAAGCACACAGAGCAAAGCATACAGAGCAAAGCACACAGAGCAAAGCACACAGAGCAAAGCATACAGAGCAAAGCACACAGAGCAAAGCATACAGAGCAAAGCACACAGAGCAAAGCATACAGAGCAAAAGAAAGAAAGAAAAAGAACGAAAAAGACATTTAAAAAAGAGTGAATGAAAGAAAGAGAGAAGGAGAGAAAGAAAGAAACAGAGCGAAAGAGAGAGAGAAAAAAGGAATAACAGAAAAAATAGAGAAAGAAATAGAGAAAGAGAGAAAAAATAGAGAAAGAGAGAAAAAATTGAGAAAGAGAGAAAAAATTGAGAAAGAAATAAAGAAAGAAAGAAAGAAAGAAAGAAAGAATAGAGAAAGAGAGAAGAGAGAGAGAAAAAGAGAGAAAGAAATAGAGAATGAAAGATATGAAGAGAGAAAGAAAGATATGAAGAGAGAAGGAGAGTGATGGAGTGCTGCATCAGATGACCTGGCAATCCACAATCACCCAACCTCAACCCAATTGAGATGGTTTGGGATAAGTTACAAAAAAAGAAAATATACACTGCTCAAGAAAATAAAGGGAACACTTAAACAACACAATGTAACTCCAAGTCAATCACACTTCTGTGAAATCAAACTGTCCACTTAGGAAGCAACACTGATTGGCAATACATTTCACATGCTGTTGTGCAAATGGAATAGACAACAGGTGGAAATTATAGGCAATTAGCAAGACACACCCAATAAAGGAGTGGATCTGCAGGTGGGGACCACAGACCACTTCTCAGTTCCTATGCTTCCTGGCTGATGTTTTGGTCACTTTTGAATGCTGGCGATGCTTTCACTCTAGTGGTAGCATGAGACGGAGTCTACAACCCACACAAGTGGCTCAGGTAGTGCAGCTCATCCAGGATGGCACATCAATACGAGCTGTGGCAAGAAGGTTTGCTGAGAGCAGATGTTCTGAAAGAGCTGCAAAACCTGGACCCGTACAAATCAGCTGGGCTTGACAATCTGGACCCTCTATTTCTGAAACTATCCGCCGCCATTGTCGCAACCCCTATTACCAGCCTGTTCAACCCCTCTTTCATATCCTCTGAGGTCCCCAAGGATTGGAAAGCTGCCGCAGTCATCCCCCTCTTCAAAGGGGGAGACACCCTGGACCCAAACTGTTACAGACCTATATCCATCATGCCCTGCCTATCTAAGGTCTTCGAAGGCCAAGTCAACAAACAGGTCACTGACCATCTCGAATCCCACCATACCTTCTCCGCTGTGCAATCTGGTTTCCGAGCCGGTCACGGGTGCACCTCAGCCACGCTCAAGGTACCTCTTGTAGACCTCTTGTGAGACCATATGCTGGTGCGGTTGGCCCTGGGTTCCTCCTAATGCAAGACAATGATAGACCTCATGTGGCTGGAGTGTGTCAGCAGTTCGTGCAAGAGGAAGGCATTGGGGGCTGAGTCACTGGCTTGCTGGGGCTCTCTCATGCTGTCCCTGGAGGGGGTGCGTCACCTGAGTGGGTTGATTCACTGTTGTGGTCATCCTGTCTGGGTTGGCGCCCCCCCCCCCTTGGGTTGTGCCGTGGCGGAGATCTTTGTGGGCTATACTCAGCCTTGTCTCAGGATGGTAAGTTGGTGGTTGAAGATATCCCTCTAGTGGTGTGGGGGCTGTGCTTTGGCAAAGTGGGTGGGGTTATATCCTTCCTGTTTGGCCCTGTCCGGGGGTGTCCTCGGATGGGGCCACAGTGTCTCCTGACCCCTCCTGTCTCAGCCTCCAGTATTTATGCTGCAGTAGTTTATGTGTCGGGGGGCTGGGGTCAGTTTGTTATATCTGGAGTACTTCTCCTGTCCTATTCGGTGTCCTGTGTGAATCTAAGTGTGCGTTCTCTAATTCTCTCCTTCTCTCTTTCTTTCTCTCTCTCGGAGGACCTGAGCCCTAGGACCATGCCCCAGGACTACCTGACATGATGACTCCTTGCTGTCCCCAGTCCACCTGGCCATGCTGCTGTTCCAGTTTCAACTGACCTGAGCCCTAGGACCATGCCCCAGGACTACCTGACATGATGACTCCTTGCTGTCCCCAGTCTACCTGGCCATGCTGCTGCTCCAGTTTCAACTTCCACCTGACTGTGCTGCTGCTCTAGTTTCAACTGTTCTGCCTTATTATTATTCGACCATGCTGGTCATTTATGAACATTGAACATCTTGACCATGTTCTGTTATAATCTCCACCCGGCACAGCCAGAAGAGGACTGGCCACCCCACATAGCCTGGTTCCTCTCTAGGTTTCTTCCTAGGTATTGGCCTTTCTAGGGAGTTTTTCCTAGCCACCGTGCTTCTCCACCTGCATTGCTTGCTGTTTGGGGTTTTAGGCTGGGTTTCTGTACAGCACTTTGAGATATCAGCTGATGTACGAAGGGCTATATAAATAAATTTGATTTGATTTGATTTTGATTTGATGCTATGGACTGGCCCGCCCGTTCCCCAGACCTGAATCCAATTGAGCACATCTGGGACATCATGTCTCGCTCCATCCACCAATGCCACATTTCACCACAGACTGTCCAGGAGTTGGCGGATGCTTTAGTCCAGGTCTGGGAGGAGATCCCTCAGGAGACCATCCGCCACCTCATCAGGAGCATGCCCAGGTGTTGTAGGGAGGTCATACAGGCAATTGGAGGCCACACACACTACTGAGCCTCATTGTGACTTGTTTTAAGGACATTACATCATAGTTGGATCCACCTGTAGTGTGGTTTTCCACTTTAATTTTGAGTGTGACTCCAAATCCAGACCTCCATGGGTTGATACATTTGATTTCCATTGATAATTTGTGTGTGATTTTGTTGTCAGCACATTCAACTATGTAAAGAAAACAGTTATATATATATATAAGTGCTCAGCATATGTGGGAACTCCTTCAAGACTGCTTTGTTTTTTGTGTTTTAGGTTATTGTGGAGAGAAACAATTGTAACAGGGTGAACAGGGAATAGTGCTCTGGGCAAAAGCAGTGCACTATGGGTAACGGGGTGAACAGGGAATAGCGCTTTGGTCAAAAGGAGTACACTATGGGTAATTGGGTGAACAGGAAATAGGGCTCTGGTCAAAAGTAGTGCACTATGGGTAACAGGGTGAACAAGGAATAGGGCTCTGGTCAAAAGTAGTGCACTATGGGTAACAGGTTGAACAGGGAATAGGGCTCTGGTCAAAAGTAGTGCACTATGGGTAACAGGTTGAACAGGGAATAGGGCTCTGGTCAAAAGTAGTGCACTATGGGTAACAGGTTGAACAGGGAATAGGGCTCTGGTCAAAAGTAGTGCACTATGGGTAACAGGTTGAACAGGGAATAGGGCTCTGGTCAAAAGTAGTGCACTATGGGTAACAGGTTGAACAGGGAATAGGGCTCTGGTCAAAAGTAGTGCACTATGGGTAACAGGTTGAACAGGGAATAGGGCTCTGGTCAAAAGTAGTGCACTATGGGTAACAGGTTGAACAGGGAATAGGGCTATAGGGCTAACTGGCTTGCTAGTTAAATAAAGGTTTTATATATAAAACCTTTATATAGTTTCCCAGATGAACACCCCATTCCATAGGCCTTTATACTACATGAATTTACCCAGATGAACACCCCATTCCATAGGCCTTTATACTACATGACTTTACCCAGATGGACACCCCATTCCATAGGCCTTTATACTACATGACTTTACCCAGATGGACACCCCATTCTATAGAGGCCTTTATACTACATGACTTTACCCAGATGGACACCCCATTCTATAGGCCTTTATACTACATGACTTTACCCAGATGGACACCCCATTCCATAGGCCTTTATACTACATGACTTTACCCAGATGGACACCCCATTCCATAGGCCTTTATACTACATGACTTTACCCAGATGGACACCCCATTCTATAGAGGCCTTTATACTACATGACTTTACCCAGATGGACACCCCATTCTATAGGCCTTTATACTACATGACTTTACCCAGATGGACACCCCATTCTATAGGCCTTTATACTACATGACTTTACCCAGATGGACACCCCATTCCATAGGCCTTTATACTACATGACTTTACCCAGATGAACACCCCATTCCATAGGCCTTTATACTACATGACTTTACCCAGATGGACACCCCATTCCATAGGCCTTTATACTACATGACTTTACCCAGATGGACACCCCATTCCATAGGCCTTTATACTACATGACTTTACCCAGATGAACACCCCATTCCAGAGGCCTTTATACTACATGACTTTACCCAGATGAACACCCCATTCCATAGGCCTTTATACTACATGACTTTACCCAGATGAACACCCCATTCCATAGGCCTTTATACTACATGACTTTACCCAGATGGACACCCCATTCCATAGGCCTTTATACTACATGACTTTACCCAGATGAACACCCCATTCCATAGGCCTTTATACTACATGACTTTACCCAGATGGACACCCCATTCCATAGGCCTTTATACTACATGACTTTACCCAGATGGACACCCCATTCCATAGGCCTTTATACTACATGACTTTACCCAGATGGACACCCCATTCCATAGGCCTTTATACTACATGACTTTACCCAGATGAACACCCCATTCCATAGGCCTTTATACTACATGACTTTACCCAGATGGACACCCCATTCCATAGGCCTTTATACTACATGACTTTACCCAGATGGACACCCCATTCCATAGGCCTTTATACTACATGACTTTACCCAGATGAACACCCCATTCCATAGAGGCCTTTATACTACATGACTTTACCCAGATGGACACCCCATTCCAGAGGCCTTTATACTACATGACTTTACCCAGATGAACACCCCATTCCATAGGCCTTTATACTACATGACTTTACCCAGATGGACACCCCATTCTATAGGCCTTTATACTACATGACTTTACCCAGATGGACACCCCATTCCATAGAGGCCTTTATACTACATGACTTTACCCAGATGAACACCCCATTCCATAGGCCTTTATACTACATGACTTTACCCAGATGAACACCCCATTCCATAGAGGCCTTTATACTACATGACTTTACCCAGATGAACACCCCATTCCATAGGCCTTTATACTACATGACTTTACCCAGATGGACACCCCATTCCATAGGCCTTTATACTACATGACTTTACCCAGATGGACACCCCATTCCATAGGCCTTTATACTACATGACTTTACCCAGATGGACACCCCATTCCATAGAGGCCTTTATACTACATGACTTTACCCAGATGGACACCCCATTCCATAGAGGCCTTTATACTACATGACTTTACCCAGATGAACACCCCATTCCATAGGCCTTTATACTACATGACTTTACCCAGATGAACACCCCATTCCATAGAGGCCTTTATACTACATGACTTTACCCAGATGGACACCCCATTCTATAGGCCTTTATACTACATGACTTTACCCAGATGGACACCCCATTCCATAGGCCTTTATACTACATGACTTTACCCAGATGGACACCCCATTCCATAGGCCTTTATACTACATGACTTTACCCAGATGGACACCCCATTCTATAGAGGCCTTTATACTACATGACTTTACCCAGATGGACACCCCATTCTATAGGCCTTTATACTACATGACTTTACCCAGATGGACACCCCATTCTATAGGCCTTTATACTACATGACTTTACCCAGATGGACACCCCATTCCATAGGCCTTTATACTACATGACTTTACCCAGATGAACACCCCATTCCATAGGCCTTTATACTACATGACTTTACCCAGATGGACACCCCATTCCATAGGCCTTTATACTACATGACTTTACCCAGATGGACACCCCATTCCATAGGCCTTTATACTACATGACTTTACCCAGATGAACACCCCATTCCAGAGGCCTTTATACTACATGACTTTACCCAGATGAACACCCCATTCCATAGGCCTTTATACTACATGACTTTACCCAGATGAACACCCCATTCCATAGGCCTTTATACTACATGACTTTACCCAGATGGACACCCCATTCCATAGGCCTTTATACTACATGACTTTACCCAGATGAACACCCCATTCCATAGGCCTTTATACTACATGACTTTACCCAGATGGACACCCCATTCCATAGGCCTTTATACTACATGACTTTACCCAGATGGACACCCCATTCCATAGGCCTTTATACTACATGACTTTACCCAGATGGACACCCCATTCCATAGGCCTTTATACTACATGACTTTACCCAGATGAACACCCCATTCCATAGGCCTTTATACTACATGACTTTACCCAGATGGACACCCCATTCCATAGGCCTTTATACTACATGACTTTACCCAGATGGACACCCCATTCCATAGGCCTTTATACTACATGACTTTACCCAGATGAACACCCCATTCCATAGAGGCCTTTATACTACATGACTTTACCCAGATGGACACCCCATTCCAGAGGCCTTTATACTACATGACTTTACCCAGATGAACACCCCATTCCATAGGCCTTTATACTACATGACTTTACCCAGATGGACACCCCATTCTATAGGCCTTTATACTACATGACTTTACCCAGATGGACACCCCATTCCATAGAGGCCTTTATACTACATGACTTTACCCAGATGAACACCCCATTCCATAGGCCTTTATACTACATGACTTTACCCAGATGAACACCCCATTCCATAGAGGCCTTTATACTACATGACTTTACCCAGATGAACACCCCATTCCATAGGCCTTTATACTACATGACTTTACCCAGATGGACACCCCATTCCATAGGCCTTTATACTACATGACTTTACCCAGATGGACACCCCATTCCATAGGCCTTTATACTACATGACTTTACCCAGATGGACACCCCATTCCATAGAGGCCTTTATACTACATGACTTTACCCAGATGGACACCCCATTCCATAGAGGCCTTTATACTACATGACTTTACCCAGATGAACACCCCATTCCATAGGCCTTTATACTACATGACTTTACCCAGATGAACACCCCATTCCATAGAGGCCTTTATACTACATGACTTTACCCAGATGGACACCCCATTCCATAGGCCTTTATACTACATGACTTTACCCAGATGGACACCCCATTCCATAGAGGCCTTTATACTACATGACTTTACCCAGATGGACACCCCATTCCATAGGCCTTTATACTACATGACTTTACCCAGATGGACACCCCATTCCATAGAGGCCTTTATACTACATGACTTTACCCAGATGGACACCCCATTCCATAGGCCTTTATACTACATGACTTTACCCAGATGGACACCCCATTCCATAGAGGCCTTTATACTACATGACTTTACCCAGATGAACACCCCATTCCATAGGCCTTTATACTACATGACTTTACCCAGATGGACACCCCATTCCATAGGCCTTTATACTACATGACTTTACCCAGATGAACACCCCATTCTATAGAGGCCTTTATACTACATGACTTTACCCAGATGGACACCCCATTCCATAGGCCTTTATACTACATGACTTTACCCAGATGGACACCCCATTCCAGAGGCCTTTATACTACATGACTTTACCCAGATGAACACCCCATTCCATAGGCCTTTATACTACATGACTTTACCCAGATGGACACCCCATTCTATAGAGGCCTTTATACTACATGACTTTACCCAGATGGACACCCCATTCCATAGAGGCCTTTATACTACATGACTTTACCCAGATGGACACCCCATTCCATAGGCCTTTATACTACATGACTTTACCCAGATGGACACCCCATTCCATAGAGGCCTTTATACTACATGACTTTACCCAGATGAACACCGCATTCCATAGGCCTTTATACTACATGACTTTACCCAGATGGACACCCCATTCCATAGGCCTTTATACTACATGACTTTACCCAGATGAACACCCCATTCTATAGAGGCCTTTATACTACATGACTTTACCCAGATGGACACCCCATTCCAGAGGCCTTTATACTACATGACTTTACCCAGATGAACACCCCATTCCATAGGCCTTTATACTACATGACTTTACCCAGATGGACACCCCATTCCAGAGGCCTTTATACTACATGACTTTACCCAGATGGACACCCCATTCCAGAGGCCTTTATACTACATGACTTTACCCAGATGGACACCCCATTCCATAGGCCTTTATACTACATGACTTTACCCAGATGGACACCCCATTCCATAGGCCTTTATACTACATGACTTTACCCAGATGGACACCCCATTCTATAGAGGCCTTTATACTACATGACTTTACCCAGATGGACACCCCATTCCATAGGCCTTTATACTACATGACTTTACCCAGATGAACACCCCATTCCATAGGCCTTTATACTACATGACTTTACCCAGATGGACACCCCATTCTATAGAGGCCTTTATACTACATGACTTTACCCAGATGAACACCCCATTCCATAGGCCTTTATACTACATGACTTTACCCAGATGGACACCCCATTCTATAGAGGCCTTTATACTACATGACTTTACCCAGATGGACACCCCATTCCATAGGCCTTTATACTACATGACTTTACCCAGATGGACACCCCATTCCATAGGCCTTTATACTACATGACTTTACCCAGATGAACACCCCATTCCATAGAGGCCTTTATACTACATGACTTTACCCAGATGGACACCCCATTCCATAGAGGCCTTTATACTACATGACTTTACCCAGATGGACACCCCATTCCATAGGCATTTATACTACATGACTTTACCCAGATGGACACCCCATTCCATAGAGGCCTTTATACAACATGACTTTACCCAGATGGACACCCCATTCCATAGAGGCCTTTATACTACATGACTTTACCCAGATGGACACCCCATTCCATAGGCCTTTATACTACATGACTTTACCCAGATGAACACCCCATTCCATAGAGGCCTTTATACTACATGACTTTACCCAGATGGACACCCCATTCCATAGGCCTTTATACTACATGACTTTACCCAGATGAACACCCCATTCCATAGAGGCCTTTATACTACATGACTTTACCCAGATGGACACCCCATTCTATAGAGGCCTTTATACTACATGACTTTACCCAGATGGACACCCCATTCCATAGAGGCCTTTATACTACATGACTTTACCCAGATGAACACCCCATTCCATAGGCCTTTATACTACATGACTTTACCCAGATGGACACCCCATTCTATAGAGGCCTTTATACTACATGACTTTACCCAGATGGACACCCCATTCTATAGAGGCCTTTATACTACATGACTTTACCCAGATGGACACCCCATTCCATAGAGGCCTTTATACTACATGACTTTACCCAGATGGACACCCCATTCCATAGAGGCCTTTATACTACATGACTTTACCCAGATGAACACCCCATTCCATAGGCCTTTATACTACATGACTTTACCCAGATGGACACCCCATTCTATAGAGGCCTTTATACTACATGACTTTACCCAGATGAACACCCCATTCCATAGGCCTTTATACTACATGACTTTACCCAGATGGACACCCCATTCTATAGAGGCCTTTATACTACATGACTTTACCCAGATGAACACCCCATTCCATAGGCCTTTATACTACATGACTTTACCCAGATGGACACCCCATTCCATAGAGGCCTTTATACTACATGACTTTACCCAGATGGACACCCCATTCTATAGAGGCCTTTATACTACATGACTTTACCCAGATGAACACCCCATTCCATAGAGGCCTTTATACTACATGACTTTACCCAGATGAATACCCCATTCCATAGAGGCCTTTATACTACATGACTTTACCCAGATGAACACCCCATTCCATAGAGGCCTTTATACTACATGACTTTACCCAGATGAACACCCCATTCTATAGAGGCCTTTATACTACATGACTTTACCCAGATGAACACCCCATTCCATAGAGGCCTTTATACTACATGACTTTACCCAGATGAACACCCCATTCCATAGAGGCCTTTATACTACATGACTTTACCCAGATGGACACCCCATTCCATAGGCCTTTATACTACATGACTTTACCCAGATGGACACCCCATTCTATAGAGGCCTTTATACTACATGACTTTACCCAGATGGACACCCCATTCTATAGAGGCCTTTATACTACATGACTTTACCCAGATGGACACCCCATTCCATAGGCCTTTATACTACATGACTTTACCCAGATGGACACCCCATTCCAGAGGCCTTTATACTACATGACTTTACCCAGATGGACACCCCATTCTATAGAGGCCTTTATACTACATGACTTTACCCAGATGGACACCCCATTCCATAGGCCTTTATACTACATGACTTTACCCAGATGGACACCCCATTCCATAGAGGCCTTTATACTACATGACTTTACCCAGATGGACACCCCATTCCATAGAGGCCTTTATACTACATGACTTTACCCAGATGGACACCCCATTCTATAGAGGCCTTTATACTACATGACTTTACCCAGATGAACACCCCATTCCAGAGGCCTTTATACTACATGACTTTACCCAGATGAACACCCCATTCTATAGGCCTTTATACTACATGACTTTACCCAGATGGACACCCCATTCTATAGAGGCCTTTATACTACATGACTTTACCCAGATGGACACCCCATTCTATAGAGGCCTTTATACTACATGACTTTACCCAGATGGACACCCCATTCCATAGGCCTTTATACTACATGACTTTACCCAGATGGACACCCCATTCCAGAGGCCTTTATACTACATGACTTTACCCAGATGGACACCCCATTCTATAGAGGCCTTTATACTACATGACTTTACCCAGATGAACACCCCATTCCATAGAGGCCTTTATACTACATGACTTTACCCAGATGAACACCCCATTCCATAGAGGCCTTTATACTACATGACTTTACCCAGATGGACACCCCATTCCATAGGCCTTTATACTACATGACTTTACCCAGATGGACACCCCATTCTATAGAGGCCTTTATACTACATGACTTTACCCAGATGGACACCCCATTCTATAGAGGCCTTTATACTACATGACTTTACCCAGATGGACACCCCATTCCATAGGCCTTTATACTACATGACTTTACCCAGATGGACACCCCATTCCAGAGGCCTTTATACTACATGACTTTACCCAGATGGACACCCCATTCTATAGAGGCCTTTATACTACATGACTTTACCCAGATGGACACCCCATTCCATAGGCCTTTATACTACATGACTTTACCCAGATGGACACCCCATTCCATAGAGGCCTTTATACTACATGACTTTACCCAGATGGACACCCCATTCCATAGAGGCCTTTATACTACATGACTTTACCCAGATGGACACCCCATTCTATAGAGGCCTTTATACTACATGACTTTACCCAAATGAACACCCCATTCCAGAGGCCTTTATACTACATGACTTTACCCAGATGAACACCCCATTCTATAGAGGCCTTTATACTACATGACTTTACCCAGATGGACACCCCATTCTATAGAGGCCTTTATACTACATGACTTTACCCTGATGGACACCCCATTCTATAGAGGCCTTTATACTACATGACTTTACCCAGATGGACACCCCATTCTATAGAGGCCTTTATACTACATGACTTTACCCAGATGGACACCCCATTCTATAGAGGCCTTTATACTACATGACTTTACCCAGATGGACACCCCATTCTATAGAGGCCTTTATACTACATGACTTTACCCAGATGGACACCCCATTCCAGAGGCCTTTATACTACATGACTTTACCCAGATGAACACCCCATTCCATAGAGGCCTTTATACTACATGACTTTACCCAGATGGACACCCCATTCCATAGAGGCCTTTATACTACATGACTTTACCCAGATGGACACCCCATTCTATAGAGGCCTTTATACTACATGACTTTACCCAGATGGACACCCCATTCCATAGAGGCCTTTATACTACATGACTTTACCCAGATGGACACCCCATTCCATAGAGGCCTTTATACTACATGACTTTACCCAGATGGACACCCCATTCCAGAGGCCTTTATACTACATGACTTTACCCAGATGAACACCCCATTCCATAGAGGCCTTTATACTACATGACTTTACCCAGATGGACACCCCATTCCAGAGGCCTTTATACTACATGACTTTACCCAGATGGACACCCCATTCCATAGAGGCCTTTATACTACATGACTTTACCCAGATGAACACCCCATTCCATAGAGGCCTTTATACTACATGACTTTACCCAGATGAACACCCCATTCTATAGAGGCCTTTATACTACATGACTTTACCCAGATGAACACCCCATTCTATAGAGGCCTTTATACTACATGACTTTACCCAGATGAACACCCCATTCCATAGAGGCCTTTATACTACATGACTTTACCCAGATGAACACCCCATTCTATAGAGGCCTTTATACTACATGACTTTACCCAGATGGACACCCCATTCCATAGAGGCCTTTATACTACATGACTTTACCCAGATGGACACCCCATTCCAGAGGCCTTTATACTACATGACTTTACCCAGATGGACACCCCATTCCAGAGGCCTTTATACTGCATGACTTTACCCAGATGAACACCCCATTCTATAGAGGCCTTTATACTACATGACTTTACCCAGATGAACACCCCATTCCATAGAGGCCTTTATACTACATTACTTTACCCAGATGGACACCCCATTCCATAGAGGCCTTTATACTACATGACTTTACCCAGATGAACACCCCATTCCATAGAGGCCTTTATACTACATGACTTTACCCAGATGAACACCCCATTCCATAGAGGCCTTTATACTACATGACTTTACCCAGATGAACACCCCATTCCATAGAGGCCTTTATACTACATGACTTTACCCAGATGGACACCCCATTCTATAGAGGCCTTTATACTACATGACTTTACCCAGATGAACACCCCATTCCATAGAGGCCTTTATACTACATGACTTTACCCAGATGGACACCCCCTTCCATAGAGGCCTTTATACTACATGCCTTTACCCAGATGAACATCCAGATGAACACCCCATTCCATAGAAGCTTTCATTAGTGTAGACACTTCAAAAGGACTCATAACCATCTATGTTGAAATTAGACCTGGTTTTGAATACTATTTGAAATATTTGTAAAATCTTTGTTGTTTGCTTTCTCCTGCATTGAGTGCCATATGAGAAGAGTTTGCCATTTTGGGACACTTTTTTTTGCAACTGTCAAGCTCAATTTAAGCTCAGGTAAAGTAATTAACATGAATTTAAATTAATTTAAATAATATTTGAACCCAGGTCACATATGCCGAATACGTCAGGTGTAGAACTTACCGTGAAATGCTCACTTACAAGCCCTTAAGCAACAATGCATTTTTAAGAAAATAATGTTAAGAAAATATTTACTAAATAAACTAAAGTAAAAACAATAAAAATAAATAAAATGTAACTGTAAAATAACAATAATGAGGATATATACAGGGGGTACCGGTCCCAAGTCAATGGGAGGTACAGGTTAGTCGAGGTCATTTGTACATGTAGGTAGGGGTAAAGTGACTATGCATTGATAAACAGTGAGTAGCAGCAGTTTAAAATAGTCCGGGTAGCCATTTGAGTAATTGTTCAGCAGTCTTATGGCTTGGGGGTAGAAGCTGTTAAGGAGCCTGTTGGACCTAGACCTGCCGAGTAGCAGAGAGAACAGTCTATGACTAGGGTGAATGGAGTCTTTGACACATTTTTGGGACTTCCTCTGACACCGCCTAATATATAGGTCCTGGATGGCAGGAAGCTTGACCCCAGTGATGTACTGGGCCATACACACTACTCTCTGTAGCGCCTTACGGTCAGATGCCGAGCAGTTGCCATACCAGGCAGTGATGCAACCGGTCAGGATGCTCTCGATGGTGCAGCTGTAGAACTTTTTGAGGATCTGAGGACCCATGCCAAATCTTTTCGGTCTCCTGAGGGGGAATAGGTTTTGTCATGCCCTCTTCATGACTGTCTTGGTGTGCTTGGACCAGTTTGTTGGTGACGTGGACACCGAGGAACTTGAAACTCGACCCACTCCACTGCAGCCCCGTCGATGTTAATGGGGGCCTGTTTTGGCCGCCTTTTCCTGTAGTCCATGATCATCTCCTTTGTCTTGATCACATTGAGGGAGAGGTTGTTGCCCTGGCACCTACACTGCCAGGTCTCTGACCTCCTCCCTATAGGCTGTCTCGTCGTTGTCTGTGATCAGGCCTACTACTATTGTGTCATCTGCAAACTTAATGATTTTGTTGGAGTCAAGATTTGCCATGCAGTCATGGGTGAACAGGGAGTACAGGAGGGGACTAAGCATGCACCCGAGAGGACCCCGTGTTGAGGATCAGCGTGGCAGAGGCCTGGTTGAAACCAGAGGAAGGCCTGTGCCCTGTGTTGATATTGGGCCTAGGTCTGTGTTGTAAAGAGAAATCCACTTTGATGACTTGCTACCGGACGGAACAGTACTTCACGATGTGTTACATAGAGGGTTTCTTCAGTCTTCCCAATATGACTCATGGACTGTGTCCCAAATGGTACCCTATTGCCTATATACTGTATTCCCTACACCCTATGGACCGTGGTCAAAAGCAATGCACTATATAGGGAATAGGGAGCCATTTGAGATGCATCCCTGACCATCTGTGCAGAAAGCAGAGAAGGCGTGCGTCCTGTGTTGGTCTTGACTCGAGGTCTGTGTTGCATTACAGATCTGATTCAGTTCTGATTCAGATCTGATTCAAAAGATAAATCACAACTGACTCAATGGACATAAACAGGAAATTTCTCTGTTCCTTCCTTCAAGAATAAACAGGAAATGTCTCCATTCCTTCCTTCCTTCCTTCCTTCCTTCCTTCCTTCCTTCCTTCCTTCCTTCCTTCCTTCCTTCCTTCCTTCCTTCCTTCCTTCCTTCCTTCCTTCCTTCCTTCCTTCCTTCCTTCCTTCCTTCCTTCCTTCCTTCCTTCCTTCCTTCCTTCCTTCCTTCCTTCCTTCCTTCCTTCCTTCCTTCATTCATTCCTTCCTTCCTTCCTTCCTTCAATAGAAAGAAAGCATAAACAGGAAATGTCTCCATTCCTTCCTTCCTTCCTTCCTTCAAGAAAAATAGAGCATAAACAGGAAATGGCTCCGTTCCTTCCTTCCTTCAAGAGAAAGAAAGAGAGATCTATCCTTCCATCTCATTGGCATTCATACTTCTACCCCACCAGTTAATCCATCAAATTAAATGATCTAGTCTTCGTCTGGTGGATCGATAATAATGAAATGATCTAGTCCTCGCCTGATGGATCTATAATAATTAAATTATCTATTCTTCTTCTGACGGCTGGGGGATCGATAGTAAGCTGATCATATTTTAAGAACAAATTTGTTTTACATCCTTGATAGGGAGCATTTCTCCTTTGCCAAGATAATCCATCCACCTGACAGGTGTGGCATATCAAGAAGCTGATTAAACAGCATGATCATTACACAGGTGCACCTTGTGTTGGGGACAATAAAAGGCCACTCTAAAATGTGCAGATGAGTCACACAACACAATGCCACAGATGTCTCGAGTTTTGAAGTAGTGTGCATGCTGATGGTAGGAAGAGCAGTTGACAGAGAATTTAATGTTCCTTTTTCTCTAACGTTGTTTTGGAGAATTTGGCAGTACATCCAACCAACATTCTGATTGGATGGGCCTGGCTCCCAAGTGGGTGGGTCTATGCCCTCCCAGGCCCACCCATGTCTGTGCCCCTGCTCAGTCATGTGAAATCCATAGATTAGGGCCTAACTCAGTAAAATCTTTGAAAATTGTTGCATGTTGAGTTAATATTTTTGTTCAGTACTCTAGTCAAAAGGCAGACATACGGCACATAAATCATAATAGTGATGTTTGTTAAAGAGAGGCATATCAAACAGTTTAAATACACTTGGTTGGAGTCATTAAAACTCATTTTTCAACCACTCCACAAATGTCTTGTTAAACAAACTATAGTTTTGGGAAGTTGGTTAGAACAGACAGTAGATCTAGCTGGTCTGTCATAATATAATAGAGACAGTAGATCTTGCTGGTCTGTCATAATATAATAGAGACAGTAGATCTTGCTGGTCTGTCATAATATAATAGAGACAGTATATCTTGCTGGTCTGTCATAATATAATAGATACAGTAGATCTAGCTGGTAGGTCATAATATAATAGAGACAGTAGATCTAGCTGGTCTGTCATAATATAATAGAGACAGGAGATCTAGCTGGTCTGTCATAATATAATAGAGACAGTAGATCTAGCTGGTCTGTCATAATATAATAGAGACAGTAGATCTTGCTGGTCTGTCACAATATAAAAGAGACAGTAGTTCTAGCTGGTCTGTCATAATATAATAGAGACAGTAGATCTAGCTGGTCTGTCATAATATAATAGAGACAGTAGATCTAGCTGGTCTGTCATAATATAATAGAGACAGTAGATCTAGCTGGTCTGTCATAATATAATAGAGACAGTAGATCTAGCTGGTCTGTCATAATATAATAGAGACAGTAGATATTGCTGGTCTGTCATAATATAATAGAGACAGTATATCTTGCTGGTCTGTCATAATATAATAGAGACAGTAGATCTAGCTGGTCTGTCATAATATAATAGAGACAGTAGATCTAGCTGGTCTGTCATAATATAATAGAGACAGTAGATCTAGCTGGTCTGTCATAATATAATAGAGACAGTAGATCTAGCTGGTCTGTCATAATATAATAGAGACAGTAGATCTAGCTGGTCTGTCATAATATAATAGAGACAGTAGATCTAGCTGGTCTGTCATAATATAATAGAGACAGTAGATCTAGCTGGTCTGTCATAATATAATAGAGACAGTAGATCTAGCTGGTCTGTCATAATATAATAGAGACAGTAGATCTAGCTGGTCTGTCATAATATAATAGAGACAGTAGATCTAGCTGGTCTGTCATAATATAATAGAGACAGTAGATCTAGCTGGTCTGTCATAATATAATAGAGACAGTAGATATAGCTGGTCTGTCATAATATAATAGAGACAGTAGATCTAGCTGGTCTGTCATAATATAATAGAGACAGTAGATCTAGCTGGTCTGTCATAATATAATAGAGACAGTAGATCTAGCTGGTCTGTCATAATATAATAGAGACAGTAGATCTAGCTGGTCTGTCATAATATAATAGAGACAGTAGATCTAGCTGGTCTGTCATAATATAATAGAGACAGTAGATCTAGCTGGTCTGTCATAATATAATAGAGACAGTAGATCTAGCTGGTCTGTCATAATATAATAGAGACAGTAGATCTAGCTGGTCTGTCATAATATAATAGAGACAGTAGATCTAGCTGGTCTGTCATAATATAATAGAGACAGTAGATCTAGCTGGTCTGTCATAATATAATAGAGACAGTAGATCTAGCTGGTCTGTCATAATATAATAGAGACAGTAGATCTAGCTGGTCTGTCATAATATAATAGAGACAGTAGATCTAGCTGGTCTGTCATAATATAATAGAGACAGTAGATCTAGCTGGTCTGTCATAATATAATAGAGACAGTATATATAGCTGGTCTGTCATAATATAATAGAGACAGTAGATCTAGCTGGTCTGTCATAATATAATAGAGACAGTAGATCTAGCTGGTCTGTCATAATATAATAGAGACAGTAGATCTAGCTGGTCTGTCATAATATAATAGAGACAGTAGATCTAGCTGGTCTGTCATAATATAATAGAGACAGTAGATCTAGCTGGTCTGTCATAATATAATAGAGACAGTAGATCTAGCTGGTCTGTCATAATATAATAGAGACAGTAGATCTAGCTGGTCTGTCATAATATAATAGAGACAGTAGATCTAGCTGGTCTGTCATAATATAATAGAGACAGTAGATCTAGCTGGTCTGTCATAATATAATAGAGACAGTAGATCTAGCTGGTCTGTCATAATATAATAGAGACAGTAGATCTAGCTGGTCTGTCATAATATAATAGAGACAGTAGATCTAGCTGGTCTGTCATAATATAATAGAGACAGTAGATCTAGCTGGTCTGTCATAATATAATAGAGACAGTAGATCTAGCTGGTCTGTCATAATATAATAGAGACAGTAGATCTAGCTGGTCTGTCATAATATAATAGAGACAGTAGATCTAGCTGGTCTGTCATAATATAATAGAGACAGTAGATCTAGCTGGTCTGTCATAATATAATAGAGACAGTAGATCTAGCTGGTCTGTCATAATATAATAGAGACAGTAGATCTAGCTGGTCTGTCATAATATAATAGAGACAGTAGATCTAGCTGGTCTGTCATAATATAATAGAGACAGTAGATCTAGCTGGTCTGTCATAATATAATAGAGACAGTAGATCTAGCTGGTCTGTCATAATATAATAGAGACAGTAGATCTAGCTGGTCTGTCATAATATAATAGAGACAGTAGATCTAGCTGGTCTGTCATAATATAATAGAGACAGTAGATCTAGCTGGTCTGTCATATTATAATAGAGACAGTAGATCTAGCTGGTCTGTCATAATATAATAGAGACAGTAGATCTAGCTGGTCTGTCATAATATAATAGAGACAGTAGATCTAGCTGGTCTGTCATAATATAATAGAGACAGTAGATCTAGCTGGTCTGTCATAATATAATAGAGACAGTAGATCTAGCTGGTCTGTCATAATATAATAGAGACAGTAGATCTAGCTGGTCTGTCATAATATAATAGAGACAGTAGATCTAGCTGGTCTGTCATAATATAATAGAGACAGTAGATCTAGCTGGTCTGTCATAATATAATAGAGACAGTAGATCTAGCTGGTCTGTCATAATATAATAGAGACAGTAGATCTAGCTGGTCTGTCATAATATAATAGAGACAGTAGATCTAGCTGGTCTGTCATAATATAATAGAGACAGTAGATCTAGCTGGTCTGTCATAATATAATAGAGACAGTAGATCTAGCTGGTCTGTCATAATATAATAGAGACAGTAGATCTAGCTGGTCTGTCATAATATAATAGAGACAGTAGATCTAGCTGGTCTGTCATAATATAATAGAGACAGTAGATCTAGCTGGTCTGTCATAATATAATAGAGACAGTAGATCTAGCTGGTCTGTCATAATATAATAGAGACAGTAGATCTAGCTGGTCTGTCATAATATAATAGAGACAGTAGATCTAGCTGGTCTGTCATAATATAATAGAGACAGTAGATCTAGCTGGTCTGTCATAATATAATAGAGACAGTAGATCTAGCTGGTCTGTCATAATATAATAGAGACAGTAGATCTAGCTGGTCTGTCATAATATAATAGAGACAGTAGATCTAGCTGGTCTGTCATAATATAATAGAGACAGTAGATCTAGCTGGTCTGTCATAATATAATAGAGACAGTAGATCTAGCTGGTCTGTCATAATATAATAGAGACAGTAGATCTAGCTGGTCTGTCATAATATAATAGAGACAGTAGATCTAGCTGGTCTGTCATAATATAATAGAGACAGTAGATCTAGCTGGTCTGTCATAATATAATAGAGACAGTAGATCTAGCTGGTCTGTCATAATATAATAGAGACAGTAGATCTAGCTGGTCTGTCATATATAATAGAGACAGTAGATCTAGCTGGTCTGTCATAATATAATAGAGACAGTAGATCTAGCTGGTCTGTCATAATATAATAGAGACAGTAGATCTAGCTGGTCTGTCATAATATAATAGAGACAGTAGATCTAGCTGGTCTGTCATAATATAATAGAGACAGTAGATCTAGCTGGTCTGTCATAATATAATAGAGACAGTAGATCTAGCTGGTCTGTCATAATATAATAGAGACAGTAGATCTAGCTGGTCTGTCATAATATAATAGAGACAGTAGATCTAGCTGGTCTGTCATAATATAATAGAGACAGTAGATCTAGCTGGTCTGTCATAATATAATAGAGACAGTAGATCTAGCTGGTCTGTCATAATATAATAGAGACAGTAGATCTAGCTGGTCTGTCATAATATAATAGAGACAGTAGATCTAGCTGGTCTGTCATAATATAATAGAGACAGTAGATCTAGCTGGTCTGTCATAATATAATAGAGACAGTAGATCTAGCTGGTCTGTCATAATATAATAGAGACAGTAGATCTAGCTGGTCTGTCATAATATAATAGAGACAGTAGATCTAGCTGGTCTGTCATAATATAATAGAGACAGTAGATCTAGCTGGTCTGTCATAATATAATAGAGACAGTAGATCTAGCTGGTCTGTCATAATATAATAGAGACAGTAGATCTAGCTGGTCTGTCATAATATAATAGAGACAGTAGATATCTAGCTGGTCTGTCATAATATAATAGAGACAGTAGATCTAGCTGGTCTGTCATAATATAATAGAGACAGTAGATCTAGCTGGTCTGTCATAATATAATAGAGACAGTAGATCTAGCTGGTCTGTCATAATATAATAGAGACAGTAGATCTAGCTGGTCTGTCATAATATAATAGAGACAGTAGATCTAGCTGGTCTGTCATAATATAATAGAGACAGTAGATCTAGCTGGTCTGTCATAATATAATAGAGACAGTAGATCTAGCTGGTCTGTCATAATATAATAGAGACAGTAGATCTAGCTGGTCTGTCATAATATAATAGAGACAGTAGATCTAGCTGGTCTGTCATAATATAATAGAGACAGTAGATCTAGCTGGTCTGTCATAATATAATAGAGACAGTAGATCTAGCTGGTCTGTCATAATATAATAGAGACAGTAGATCTAGCTGGTCTGTCATAATATAATAGAGACAGTAGATCTAGCTGGTCTGTCATATATAATAGAGACAGTAGATCTAGCTGGTCTGTCATAATATAATAGAGACAGTAGATCTAGCTGGTCTGTCATAATATAATAGAGACAGTAGATCTAGCTGGTCTGTCATAATATAATAGAGACAGTAGATCTAGCTGGTCTGTCATAATATAATAGAGACAGTAGATCTAGCTGGTCTGTCATAATATAATAGAGACAGTAGATCTAGCTGGTCTGTCATAATATAATAGAGACAGTAGATCTAGCTGGTCTGTCATAATATAATAGAGACAGTAGATCTAGCTGGTCTGTCATAATATAATAGAGACAGTAGATCTAGCTGGTCTGTCATAATATAATAGAGACAGTAGATCTAGCTGGTCTGTCATAATATAATAGAGACAGTAGATCTAGCTGGTCTGTCATAATATAATAGAGACAGTAGATCTAGCTGGTCTGTCATAATATAATAGAGACAGTAGATCTAGCTGGTCTGTCATAATATAATAGAGACAGTAGATCTAGCTGGTCTGTCATAATATAATAGAGACAGTAGATCTAGCTGGTCTGTCATAATATAATAGAGACAGTAGATCTAGCTGGTCTGTCATAATATAATAGAGACAGTAGATCTAGCTGGTCTGTCATAATATAATAGAGACAGTAGATCTAGCTGGTCTGTCATAATATAATAGAGACAGTAGATCTAGCTGGTCTGTCATAATATAATAGAGACAGTAGATCTAGCTGGTCTGTCATAATATAATAGAGACAGTAGATCTAGCTGGTCTGTCATAATATAATAGAGACAGTAGATCTAGCTGGTCTGTCATAATATAATAGAGACAGTAGATCTAGCTGGTCTGTCATAATATAATAGAGACAGTAGATCTAGCTGGTCTGTCATAATATAATAGAGACAGTAGATCTAGCTGGTCTGTCATAATATAATAGAGACAGTAGATCTAGCTGGTCTGTCATAATATAATAGAGACAGTAGATCTAGCTGGTCTGTCATAATATAATAGAGACAGTAGATCTAGCTGGTCTGTCATAATATAATAGAGACAGTAGATCTAGCTGGTCTGTCATAATATAATAGAGACAGTAGATCTAGCTGGTCTGTCATAATATAATAGAGACAGTAGATCTAGCTGGTCTGTCATAATATAATAGAGACAGTAGATCTAGCTGGTCTGTCATAATATAATAGAGACAGTAGATCTAGCTGGTCTGTCATAATATAATAGAGACAGTAGATCTAGCTGGTCTGTCATAATATAATAGAGACAGTAGATCTAGCTGGTCTGTCATAATATAATAGAGACAGTAGATCTAGCTGGTCTGTCATAATATAATAGAGACAGTAGATCTAGCTGGTCTGTCATAATATAATAGAGACAGTAGATCTAGCTGGTCTGTCATAATATAATAGAGACAGTAGATCTAGCTGGTCTGTCATAATATAGAGACAGTAGATCTAGCTGGTCTGTCATAATATAATAGAGACAGTAGATCTAGCTGGTCTGTCATAATATAATAGAGACAGTAGATCTAGCTGGTCTGTCATAATATAATAGAGACAGTAGATCTAGCTGGTCTGTCATAATATAATAGCAGTAGATCTAGCTGGTCTGTCATAATATAATAGAGACAGTAGATCTAGCTGGTCTGTCATAATATAATAGAGACAGTAGATCTAGCTGGTCTGTCATAATATAATAGAGACAGTAGATCTAGCTGGTCTGTCATAATATAATAGAGACAGTAGATCTAGCTGGTCTGTCATAATATAATAGAGACAGTAG
This sequence comes from Oncorhynchus kisutch, assembly GCF_002021735.2. Lineage (NCBI taxonomy): Eukaryota > Metazoa > Chordata > Actinopteri > Salmoniformes > Salmonidae > Oncorhynchus > Oncorhynchus kisutch. Next base: position 67,063,923 of record NC_034192.2, read on the forward strand.
ATCTAGCTGGTCTGTCATAATATAATAGAGACAGTAGATCTAGCTGGTCTGTCATAATATAATAGAGACAGTAGATCTAGCTGGTCTGTCATAATATAATAGAGACAGTAGATCTAGCTGGTCTGTCATAATATAATAGAGACAGTAGATCTAGCTGGTCTGTCATAATATAATAGAGACAGTAGATCTAGCTGGTCTGTCATAATATAATAGACAGTAGATCTAGCTGGTCTGTCATAATATAATAGAGACAGTAGATCTAGCTGGTCTGTCATAATATAATAGAGACAGTAGATCTAGCTGGTCTGTCATAATATAATAGAGACAGTAGATCTAGCTGGTCTGTCATAATATAATAGAGACAGTAGATCTAGCTGGTCTGTCATAATATAATAGAGACAGTAGATCTAGCTGGTCTGTCATAATATAATAGAGACAGTAGATCTAGCTGGTCTGTCATAATATAATAGAGACAGTAGATCTAGCTGGTCTGTCATAATATAATAGAGACAGTAGATCTAGCTGGTCTGTCATAATATAATAGAGACAGTAGATCTAGCTGGTCTGTCATAATATAATAGAGACAGTAGATCTAGCTGGTCTGTCATAATATAGAGACAGTAGATCTAGCTGGTCTGTCATAATATAATAGAGACAGTAGATCTAGCTGGTCTGTCATAATATAATAGAGACAGTAGATCTAGCTGGTCTGTCATAATATAATAGAGACAGTAGATCTAGCTGGTCTGTCATAATATAATAGAGACAGTAGATCTAGCTGGTCTGTCATAATATAATAGAGACAGTAGATCTAGCTGGTCTGTCATAATATAATAGAGACAGTAGATCTAGCTGGTCTGTCATAATATAATAGAGACAGTAGATCTAGCTGGTCTGTCATAATATAATAGAGACAGTAGATCTAGCTGGTCTGTCATAATATAATAGAGACAGTAGATCTAGCTGGTCTGTCATAATATAATAGAGACAGTAGATCTAGCTGGTCTGTCATAATATAATAGAGACAGTAGATCTAGCTGGTCTGTCATAATATAAGAGACAGTAGATCTAGCTGGTCTGTCATAATATAATAGAGACAGTAGATCTAGCTGGTCTGTCATAATATAATAGAGACAGTAGATCTAGCTGGTCTGTCATAATATAATAGAGACAGTAGATCTAGCTGGTCTGTCATAATATAATAGAGACAGTAGATCTAGCTGGTCTGTCATAATATAATAGAGACAGTAGATCTAGCTGGTCTGTCATAATATAATAGAGACAGTAGATCTAGCTGGTCTGTCATAATATAATAGAGACAGTAGATCTAGCTGGTCTGTCATAATATAATAGAGACAGTAGATCTAGCTGGTCTGTCATAATATAATAGAGACAGTAGATCTAGCTGGTCTGTCATAATATAATAGAGACAGTAGATCTAGCTGGTCTGTCATAATAATAGAGACAGTAGATCTAGCTGGTCTGTCATAATATAATAGAGACAGTAGATCTAGCTGGTCTGTCATAATATAATAGAGACAGTAGATCTAGCTGGTCTGTCATAATATAATAGAGACAGTAGATCTAGCTGGTCTGTCATAATATAATAGAGACAGTAGATCTAGCTGGTCTGTCATAATATAATAGAGACAGTAGATCTAGCTGGTCTGTCATAATATAATAGAGACAGTAGATCTAGCTGGTCTGTCATAATATAATAGAGACAGTAGATCTAGCTGGTCTGTCATAATATAATAGAGACAGTAGATCTAGCTGGTCTGTCATAATATAATAGAGACAGTAGATCTAGCTGGTCTGTCATAATATAATAGAGACAGTAGATCTAGCTGGTCTGTCATAATATAATAGAGACAGTAGATCTAGCTGGTCTGTCATAATATAATAGAGACAGTAGATCTAGCTGGTCTGTCATAATATAATAGAGACAGTAGATCTAGCTGGTCTGTCATAATATAATAGAGACAGTAGATCTAGCTGGTCTGTCATAATATAATAGAGACAGTAGATCTAGCTGGTCTGTCATAATATAATAGAGACAGTAGATCTAGCTGGTCTGTCATAATATAATAGAGACAGTAGATCTAGCTGGTCTGTCATAATATAATAGAGACAGTAGATCTAGCTGGTCTGTCATAATATAATAGAGACAGTAGATCTAGCTGGTCTGTCATAATATAATAGAGACAGTAGATCTAGCTGGTCTGTCATAATATAATAGAGACAGTAGATCTAGCTGGTCTGTCATAATATAATAGAGACAGTAGATCTAGCTGGTCTGTCATAATATAATAGAGAGACAGTAGATCTAGCTGGTCTGTCATAATATAATAGAGACAGTAGATCTAGCTGGTCTGTCATAATATAATAGAGACAGTAGATCTAGCTGGTCTGTCATAATATAATAGAGACAGTAGATCTAGCTGGTCTGTCATAATATAATAGAGACAGTAGATCTAGCTGGTCTGTCATAATATAATAGAGACAGTAGATCTAGCTGGTCTGTCATAATATAATAGACAGTAGATCTAGCTGGTCTGTCATAATATAATAGAGACAGTAGATCTAGCTGGTCTGTCATAATATAATAGAGACAGTAGATCTAGCTGGTCTGTCATAATATAATAGAGACAGTAGATCTAGCTGGTCTGTCATAATATAATAGAGACAGTAGATCTAGCTGGTCTGTCATAATATAATAGAGACAGTAGATCTAGCTGGTCTGTCATAATATAAGAGACAGTAGATCTAGCTGGTCTGTCATAATATAATAGAGACAGTAGATCTAGCTGGTCTGTCATAATATAATAGAGACAGTAGATCTAGCTGGTCTGTCATAATATAATAGAGACAGTAGATCTAGCTGGTCTGTCATAATATAATAGAGACAGTAGATCTAGCTGGTCTGTCATAATATAATAGAGACAGTAGATCTAGCTGGTCTGTCATAATATAATAGAGACAGTAGATCTAGCTGGTCTGTCATAATATAATAGAGACAGTAGATCTAGCTGGTCTGTCATAATATAATAGAGACAGTAGATCTAGCTGGTCTGTCATAATATAATAGAGACAGTAGATCTAGCTGGTCTGTCATAATATAATAGAGACAGTAGATCTAGCTGGTCTGTCATAATATAATAGAGACAGTAGATCTAGCTGGTCTGTCATAATATAATAGAGACAGTAGATCTAGCTGGTCTGTCATAATATAATAGAGACAGTAGATCTAGCTGGTCTGTCATAATATAATAGAGACAGTAGATCTAGCTGGTCTGTCATAATATAATAGAGACAGTAGATCTAGCTGGTCTGTCATAATATAATAGAGACAGTAGATCTAGCTGGTCTGTCATAATATAATAGAGACAGTAGATCTAGCTGGTCTGTCATAATATAATAGAGACAGTAGATCTAGCTGGTCTGTCATAATATAATAGAGACAGTAGATCTAGCTGGTCTGTCATAATATAATAGAGACAGTAGATCTAGCTGGTCTGTCATAATATAATAGAGACAGTAGATCTAGCTGGTCTGTCATAATATAATAGAGACAGTAGATCTAGCTGGTCTGTCATAATATAATAGAGACAGTAGATCTAGCTGGTCTGTCATAATATAATAGAGACAGTAGATCTAGCTGGTCTGTCATAATATAATAGAGACAGTAGATCTAGCTGGTCTGTCATAATATAATAGAGACAGTAGATCTAGCTGGTCTGTCATAATATT